>NC_034009.1:3424488-3572343 GCF_000346465.2 Prunus persica
CCCACTATGTTGGAGACCTTGGTAAGATTTTGTGATGCAGTCAAAACTCTGTACACTAGGGACTACCTGCGCAGACCTACTCCCAGGGACCTCCAACGACTTCTACAAAAGCCGAAGCTCGAGGATTTCCAAGAATGATTGGTAGCATCGACTACATGCACTGGCAATGGAAGAATTACCCAACTGCCTGGCAAGGGGATAACGGCAATAGAAAATGGCAAAAGTCTATCATCCTTGAAGCCGTTGCTGGCTTCGATACATGAGTTTGACATGCCTTCTTCGGAGTTAACGGATCCCAAAATGACCTCAACGTGCTGGGTCAATCAAAGAAGGTGCATATATGTTCGCGAGGCTTGGCCCCAATATCACCTATCAAGTCAACAATACAGTCTATCAGACGGGGTATTATCTAGCTGACGGCATCTACTCGAGGTGGACCACATTTGTCAAATCCATTCCAAATCCCCGATCCCAGAAGCAAAAATTATTTGCTTCCTATCAAGAAGGATACAGGAAAGATGTCGAAAGGTGTTTTGGCATCCTTCAAGCTCGGTGGTTGATTATTCAAGGTACGGCTCGAATGTTTAATTAGGAGGTCCTGAGAAGCATTATGATGACTTGCATCATCCTCCATAATATGATTGTGGAGGATGAGTATGATTATGATGCTATAGAGGTCTACGAACCGGATCCAATAAACACGGCCTTGACACGAATTTATGAAAGGCTCATGGGGCCAAGTGGATAAGCGTTTGAGCTGGATCCATTGGTTAGGGATGGTCGTTTCATTAACCGTATGATAGATCGATATATAGATATGCAATCTTCGTATATTCATGAAATGCGTCAACTTGACTTGATGGAGCATCTATGGGCGGTGAAAGGCAATGAAGATGAATGATGGAGCATAGATGCTTTGGTTAGGTTTTATTTAGTTATGGTTTGGTTGTGTTGTTTTTTATTTATTATGGTTTGGTTGTGGTTTATTATTATTATTGTACCTTGGTTGTAGTTTTTTATTATTTTTTATTATGCTTTGGTTATGGGTTTTCCTTTTAATTATGTTTTGTTTGATGTATGGAATATGTTGAATAAAAAGGTATATTCTTGAATTCTTTGTTTATTAAATAAAGAAAGCCGATACAAGTAATTAAGAATTAGGCATAAAGATAAGAAATAAAAATACAATTTGAAAGAGGAAAATGTTGAGTAAAGAGTGAATAATGGTAGAAGTAGAAGAAAATGTATGAGGATTGGTGTTGAAAGTGAAGGGTATTTATAGGTATTTACAGAAAAAAAATTTCGGAAATTTTTTTATAAAAATTTTGATTTTTTTATTATTATTTTATTACCAAAAAAAATGTCAGCCGTTGAATTGGAGGAGGAGAAGCAGATCGGAGCGCCCAAGCCTTGACACCTATCTTCTACCCGTTGGAGCTTGCGCAGGGCTAACGTCAGCGCACGCGAATTTAAATTTTTCTTACCGCGCCAACGGTAAAAAAATTTAAAACCGCACGTTGACGTCTCACCTGACATCATCAGCCCTTGAGCTTGAGCTCGGGCGAAACTGGCCTTCAGGCCAGCTCGTCTTCGTGGGTCCCACTCTCAGCCTGAACTTGGGCTCTTCGCTGGAACTGGATTTTTGCGTAGCCCCCCACCCCTTCCACACACACAACACCCCCCCCCAGCCCAAGGCTTGGGCACCTCGCTGGAATGGCTCTAATTGAAGAAAAAGAAAAAGAAAACCTTTATCTTAAGCTGATGTGATGACCTGGATCATTGTAGCTGGATGCCTCATTTTTTATATTTTTTATTTTAAAGATAACCTCCACAGCACCCAAAAAAAAAAAAAATTCCTCCAACAAACGCAGGGCCACTTCTATGTAGAGCATAGTTGTGATACTCTACGAGCAGCCCCATCTGCATATCTAAAAGTAGCATGAACTGATAAACGTTTTGAGTCCGATAAGTAGTACTTGAAACAGCAGCATGTTCCTAATCCTAGGTTGCATGGAAGTTTCAGCAGCATTTGTTTATCTAGTTGAAAATATGATCAGCACCTTGTACAGTCTTTTTGCTTACCTTTGTGTTTGGTCATTTTGTGTCATAAAATGATATGGTGATTGGAAATAAATACAGGATCAAAGCAGAAAGACCATCAGCTCTGAAGAATTATAACTTGGTTAAGAACAAAAACACACACAATGTGTCCCATGCCATATTACTGAAATTTCTACAAAACCAGAAAGTCCAAGGATGAGAACTCTCTTCAGGAAAGGAAAAGATCAGAGATAACACTTTTAAGCCAGAGACGACCCCCTAGAACTCGAACACCAACCTAGAATGCAAATGACACTTATATTTGGCACGCTCAAATGGCAATTTGGGACAACACTGCTAAGTGCTAACTGAAGTGTGTTGCTCTCATCTCTGCGTTCCATCATTACGAGTAAGCTTCCCTTCCCAGCAGAGAGGAAGACAATGATGAAATGGATCTCTATTCTCAGAATTTGAAAGTCAGCTATGAATCTATGCTCAACACCTGAATGTCAAATTTGCACCCACGAGCGTTCCACGTGCAAATTTCAATTTGATAACCGGTAACCGACAAATGCCATTAGCCATTTACTTTTTATTATTGTACTGTTCATTGCAATTTGCCTATGCAGTGTATGCTCAACACTTGTATGCACAGAGACCGTGACTCGTGGGTAGTTGCAGCAGTCCCACATCGACTCGAAACAAAAAGCTTCAAATTTTTTTAGTTTATAAAAATATCTTCACCCCAACTATTTTATCAGGTCCAGTTGGATTACTTGCTAAAGTCCTAGCTGGGCCACTTGTTAAAGTCTAGTTGGGCTTTAAGTTGCTCTAAGTCATGATTTTTTTTTAAATGCTTAATTCGGCATATAAGTTTCTAAATAGTTAGGCTTCTTACGAAATTGGGATTCTGATGAAACCTTAAGAAAGAATTCAAAACTCCGAATTCGAAACTTCAATATGATTTGCACCGTATATTCAAAGGCCATTTGCTAAGTCTGTGCCGTATAGTTTTTAAGAGGAACGAGATGGGAAAGAAGAAGATTGCTATTGAGAAGATTGAAAATAAGCAGTCTCGCGCTGTGACTTTTTCAAGGAGAAGGAATGGGCTCTTCAAGAAAGCCAAGGATTTCTCAAATCTCTCCGGCTCATCCGTTGCAATTCTTGTAATCTCTCCAGCGGGCCGCCGTTACACTTATGCCTCTCCTTCCTTTGACTCAGTGGTCGACCAATTCCTCTCCGAAACCATTGATGGCTCTTCCACTGTGACTGCCGGTTCTTCTTCATTTGACTATGTGGATGACCAATTTCTCCCCACCACCAATGCTGGATCAACTTCCGTTGATTCTATGGTGGATCAATTCATCTCCACCACGGCTGCCTCACCTTCCTATGACCCTGTGATTGACGAGTTTCTGTCCACCGCTATTGGCTCTCCTTCGGTTGACCCCACTGCCGATCAAATCGTGCCCATTGCAACTGTTGGCTCTTCCACCGCCACTCCTTCTGGCTCTTTCCAAGACACATTGAAGGCTTTGTCGGACGTCAACATTGAAGCTTGTAATGATTTGGAAGAGTTGATGACTTTGAAAAATAACTTGGAGCAAATCATCAGAGAGAGACGAGGCTGATATAATAATTTCCACGGCAGTCTTTTATCTTGTTAATCTCCACTTAACTTGTTTATACATCTGGGGAGTGAAACACACTGATGCAGGATGGAAGAACGTGCATTGTTGTAGACCAAGCTCTGAGATAATCTGTGCATTTTTTGTACTAGCCTCTAGCTCAGTGCTAGTACTTTTAATGCAACAGAACATGATGTGCTTTGTTTGTAATTGTATCTAACATAATGAAGAAAATTTTGCATATGTTTATCCTCTATTAATGCATCTTCTTTTCTTTTACAAATGTTATCTGAAAAATCTGCCTCAACATCCTTATATGCCTTGAACACATTTGACCATCGACAATCGCATCTGGAACTTAACATTCATCCCATGATTATATGGACAATGATGACCATCCAACTTTCCCAAGTCCTCATTATCCGATTAGAAAATTACACTGAGATCTTCTTTTGCTTTTGTTCAACCCCTAAATACGTATATAAAAGCATGTGCAGCAAAACCTCAGCCATAATGCCCTAACCTATGCAACTTTTACATGCTGAAATGATGCAGCATTTGATTTTGCAATTTCAGTCTCGATCTCTGTATGCAGTATCTCTAATACAGAATAGATCCTACAAAATTTGGGGTGGGATTTGTCCCCTGAAAGAAATACATGCCCAATGTTGTTAACCTCAATCCAACTGCACCCAGGTTGCTTCTTGACTCCTTTCTCTTTCATTCTTGTCCAAATCCTCCCCGCATCTTCTTTTCTTCCAATACTTAAATACATTTCTGCCAAAATCAAATATATACCAGAATTACCGGGCTCTATGTCCAAAACCTTCTCCCCTGCAATCTCACCCACCTCAACATTCTTGTGGATTCTACATGCTCCAAGTAATGCCCCCCAGACACTTGCAGGAATTTCAAATCCATCTGCTCTCATTTGATCTAAAAAACTCATTGCCTCATCTATAAGTCCAAATCTCCCCAACAAATCAACAACACATGTATAATGCTCAGTTGTAGGTTCAATGAAATACTTGCATCTCATCATATGAAAGTAGTATCTGCCTTGGTCTACCAACCCTGCATGGCTACAAGCAGACAGAACACCAACAAAAGTTATGTGATTGGGTTGAACATCTGTTGATCTCATTTGTTCGAACATCTCCAAAGCTACTTCACCATTCCCATGGTGAGCGAATCCGCAGATTATAGAATTCCAAGAAATGACATCATGACTTTTCATGCAAGAGAATTCCAATAAAGCAAAATCCATATTCCCACATCTTGAGTACATGGTAACCATAGCATTGGACACTGCAACGCAGTGATCAAATCCCGCTTTTACTGTGAGTGCATGAGTTTGCCTACCAAGGTGTAAGGTTGGTAAGTCTGAACAGATTGTCAAAACACTAGTAAACGTATTTTTGTCTGGGGATGGCCCTGATTCTTTCATTCTAATGAAAAGCTTCAAACCTTCTTCACCAAGATCATTTTCACTTAATCCAAATATTGTGGCGTTCCATGCCGCTGTATCTCGAGTTAGCATTGATTCAAAGAGTTCAATTGCACTGCCAACCTCTCCAATTCCCAAATACCCAACAATCATATTTGTCCATGATACAACATCTTTGTAAGGGTTTTTCTCAAGAAAAGCATGAGCTTCTCTAGTGAGCCCATTTCTTACTAATTTAAAAATAATCGAGTTCCAGGTTTTTGGACATTTCTCTGGCATCTCCATGAAAAGCTCCAAGGCATCATTAATTCTTTGAACCTTGACCAACCCATTCACCATTAGAGTCCAAGATTCCAAATCCCGCTCGGGCATTTTCTGGAACAACCCCTCAGCAATTGCAACATCCCCGTTTTCTATATACCCAAGGATCATAGCATTCCAAGCCTGAACATCTCTCACAAGCATGCCATCAAAGAGTTCTCGGGCTTCAACAACACGTCCTGCACTAGAAAACCCTGAAATCATTATAGTCCAAGAAGCCAAATCTCGAATATTCATTCGCTTAAAATACTTTTCAGCCAAATCAAACTCTCCAGAATTCACAAGACCCCCAACCACTAAGTTCCATGAAATCACATCCTTCAATGGCATCCCATCAAACACGTGTACCGCTTCACCAATCATCCCATTACGAATATACCCGGAAACCATTGAATTCCAAGTGACAACATCTCTATAAATCATCCTGTCAAAGACTTCCCTTGCACCATCCACATCCCCACATTGCATCAACCCGGTAATCATGGTGTTATACGAGAAAACATCACGCTCAGTCATCCGACTAAATAAATTAATCGCATCTTGGAACTGCCCATTTAGAAAGTAGCCGCGAATCATGGCATTCCACGTGACGGTGTTTCTACGAGGCATTTTGTCGAACAGCTTCTGGGCTTCTTCCACAAAGCCATCCCTCATGAAAGTTGATATTTTTGAGTTGAGGGGCTTTAGATTGTTGTCTGGAGTTGCAGTTTGGTTTTGTATAAATGGTTTTGCGGTCGCCGTGCAGAGTAATCTGGTGAGTCGTAGAGAGAGGTTTCGAGTGAGCATACTCCATTAGTTCAACTGTGACGAACTACGCGGGACCGGAAATAAGCAAAAATGCAATGGTGACTTGACCCGTTGTAACTTGGGCTTTGCCCTTGACCCGTTACTGAAGGATTATAATCTTCTACCCAACGTATGACTAGCCTGCACAGGCCCAAACATTTTGATTTTGAACCAATCAATCAATACGTGATCGGCATATCAACCCAAGGAGTATATCCATCTTCACACATATGTTTGATCCCCCCGCATCAAACGTTCTGAATTTAAATTATTACGGGCGCAAAAATATTGATTTATTTATTTTATACCTATCATTTTTAGGTGACTAATGCACATGTATTTTTTTACCTTGAAGTCTTGTACTCTATGAAGAATGTGTCATGAAGGATTTTTCATTAAAAAAATCCTTAAAATGACGCGACAAATGATCAAATAAGAGAAAAAACTATGTAGAAATTGAAAATAGGAAATGCATTTCTAAGTATGGAGTATGGCCTGAATTTGTAATAGTTATTACATACTATCTTGCTAGATTTATTTTTCCTAATTTATTGTATCCAAGAACTTTTATTTCGAGTGTGTTTTTCTTATACATGTCTTATATTTACCTATTTATTAATGAAATTATACTTGTTCTCTCACAAAAAAAAAAATAACAATAATAAATTATGGAGCGCGGACCAAACCAATCAACCAAAAGCTCCCCCCATGGTCCCAAGAAAATGGTAAATTAGAGCTCCGATGTTTGATCCAAATTGAACTTTTTTCTTCTTTTAGAATTTTTATTTGGGCAGAATTAGATTTTAGTTTGGAGATTTGACATGGCATACCTTATCCCCCCAATATATCTCTTCTACTCTTACTGGCCACAATCTGCCCACATCAGCCAAGATATAGCCTACACCATCAGTCTCTCTTCCTCTTACCCCGTACCTCATCATCGATCACAACCCTTTTTAACTGTAAAAACTACCATAACCACCACCTCCTCTGCCTCACTCACAACCCCACAAACCCACCTCTGCCACCATGGCTGCCTCTGCAGCTGCAGCCATGAGCTCATCTTTCTCACCCTCTATCTACACCGTCAAATGCCTACGATCATCCAATCAAATGTCCCCACTTGATCATCTCCACCTTAAAATGGCCCCTACCCGAATGCTTTCATCATCATCTCTATCAAACCCTTGTGCCATAGAACCCCTACTTTCGATCAATGCCGGTTCGAACAAGTTTCGGGTGCTGAGGGTAAGTACTGCCGTGGCTCAAGAAGAGGTGGCGGTGACTGATGAGATTGAGCAAGTGGCCTCATTGGCTGAGGAGGAGCAGCAGGAAGAAAAGAAAGCAGAGGAGCAGGTGGTGTCCGCAGGTGATGAAGAGTTGGGAGGAGAAGCGGCAGCTGAAGTTTCAGGTGGAGGAGATGAGGGTGAGGAGGCTGTTGCTGTGAACACAAAGCTTTACTTTGGGAACCTTCCTTATAGCGTTGACAGTGCACAGCTTGCTGGGATAATTCAGGACTATGGAAGTCCAGAGCTGATTGAGGTGAGGATTAATTTCCTTGTGATTAATTAGTTTGTTTAGTAGGTGATGTGGTATTGTTATTAATTTATTGTCTGATCAAACAGTTTTAGCCGTTAGATTGACGAGTTCATCATTCTCTATTAGAATATAAATTAATCACAATTTATTAGACGGGGTTACTATAAAATAGGATTTGCACTAAAGATGCACCCTAGCTAATACCATATTGTCAATTTAGATTAATTAAATGAATTCTTCACATTGATAATCTAACAACATAACATGTTAAATATGTAACGAGAAAACACCACCCTCAATATATAACAGGATGTATTTGCCTAGAGTTTAAGCTTTTTATGTGACATGGCATCAAAATGGGGAAAGTGCTTTTCCCAAATCCTAGTCCTAGCTTCTACTTCCCTTCATCCTCTCACATTAATGTCAGCAATTATATGATCTAATTGAAGAACCTACTCCATAATTTTCAATTGATTTATAGTTATGTAGCAGACAACTAAAAAATGACTTAAAACATATAGGTGGTGATTAGGTTTTGGGGTTATTAAAAACTGAACCACTAACTTTAGACATTTACCTCTCAATGAACTTTGTTCATCTACTACTTTCTCATCACTTAATGATGTGCCTCTGAGAACTGTAAATGGAACATATATTTGTAAAAGTTTTATGGATTAACCAGATACTGTAACCAGACAAAGTTTTTCCCTTCTTTTGGGGAAAGTTTGAATTCTGCTATTTGTTACTGATGACGCCTTTCATCAAAGGTTCTCTATCATAGGGACACTGGAAAAAGCAGAGGATTCGCATTCGTTACAATGAGCACTGCTGAAGATTGCAATGCTGTCATTGAAAATCTTGATGGGCGTGTAAGAGTCTCTCTCTCTCTCTCTTATGCTTACATAGGAGCCTTTCACTTAAAACCCTATCGATAAAACTATTTGTGCCACATTTACTCGTTACAACTCTCGTGGCAATAGAAAATGCATCTCACTTGTAACACGTGAATTATATATCTATGAGAGATGTCAGCAAATGTGGTACATGTATCGTTACTCGAATCTTAATGCTAAAAGCATTCTGATATTTCAGGAATTCATGGGGCGAACCTTGAGGGTGAACTTAGCGGACAAGCCAAGACCGAAAGTACCTCTATATCCTGAAACTGAGTTCAAGCTTTTTGTAGGGAATTTATCCTGGTCAGTCACATCTGAAAGCTTGACGAAAGCTTTTCAAGAATATGGAAATGTGGTTGGAGCCAGGGTGCTATATGATGGGGAGACAGGAAGGTCCCGTGGCTATGGATTTGTATGCTACTCAACGAAGTCAGAGATGGACACTGCCTTAGAATCTCTTGATGGAGCGGTACTATTAGTCTCATCCACCTCTATACATAAAAGTTATCTGCACTTTCGGCAAATCACAAATTTGACATTTGTTCCCTTATAAGGAGATAGAACTCGTATGAACTTGTAACACCGCGTCGTCTTACCCTCACATACAATAATTCCTCCAGTATAGAAAAAGAAAAAGAAGAATGAGTGAACATGTTTCAAATTGTAGTTTGCTTGTAAGAAAGCATGGCTTGTTGAGGCGAGCATTTTCTATGTATTGGGTAGGCAACTGACTATACCTTGTTTTGTTTTCTTGGCTTCTCAGGAACTAGAAGGAAGAGCACTGCGTGTAAGCTTGGCTGAAGGGAAACGTTCATAAACATTAACAGTGTAAATTTGGAAAAAGGGTTAATTGGAAATGTTGGCTGAGGTATTCACGTAAGTGACTTGATTGGAGCTCCCCTTCCATCTCTTGTTGCTTTTTGTAACTCTCTTTTTTTTCATCCCACGACTCTTCCGGAAATTCCTGGAGGATATGACTGTTTTTGGCAATGATAAGGATGATTTTGCTGCCTAATCGATCTGCTAAATTAATACAAAGAAGTTTTTGTGTTCAGCAAGTCAATGGCATTTGTTAAACTACATTGCAAAAGCTATCAAATTTGATCATTTATAAAAGTGAATAGCTATTTGATCATTTTGGTTGCCCACGGTAGTCGAAATAGAGTATTGCTTAGCTCCTTAAAACTAAGGAGGAGCTCCTTCTTAAAATCATGAAACACCTAAAACCCAAAAGTGTAATTTGTTAAAGAAAATGTTAAAAAGAAAATTAATATAATATAAAGGTGTGGAAACCCGTATCTTAGAGGCTAGTTCTTGTTAAATATATCCATTAATTAGCAAGTTAAGTGGCTAGGTTATCCATTTGGATCACAAATTTAAACAACCACCTAGATTATAAATCATCCAAATTGACAATAATATAGCTCCGTGGAATGAACGTCTTGATAGTTTAGCACTAAGGGCTCGTTTGGTCTACGGACTTAACTTCTTGTGGATGAAACTCCCATGTCTAATCCAACTAGATAGTAATGGAATATGTTCATTCCCATGTTTGGAAACACTATGAAATGAGGATCATGAAATGCCACTTTCTCTCATTCCTATGTTTGATTTGTGCAATATTAGTTAGTAATGGAAAGTTGAGTTTTCCAATTAATACCCTTTTAAAAAAATAATAAAAATAAAAATAAAAATAGATATTTTATTTAAAATTTAGAATATGAGTAATTTAGTTCCCAAAAAAAGTGGATTCAATGCTTTCCCAAATGGGGAGAAAAAGATTGTCAAGGAGAGTCAATGGTATGAAATTCTCCCTTACATGGGAAGTTTATAACCATGAGTTAGGTATTGCATTCCTAAGAGTGCACTTACCAAACATGAAGATGCAATTTTATACCAATTTCTAAACTTCTAAATCTTCAACCAGAACAACCCTAAGTATCTGATTAAAGGATATATATATATATATATGTTTCAGAGTAATGTCATACCATGTCATACTAATAATCCACCTGATTAATGATTAGGACTAACAATGTGGCATTATAGCATGGACGAGTGTTGGAAAATGATCGTATCGAGTGTGTCTATGGCAATAGAATATATTAACATGAGTATTGTCAGTTTAACAACATAACAAGTATAAGACGATAGTATATATCAACATAAAAGTAACATATAAGTATATGACCATAGCATTTACACATGGTCTTACTTAGATATATGAAATATAATGTCGCTAATTTGCCAATATAATTCATTCATTCAAATAAGAATATACTTGATTAGTGATTTGAATTGACAATGTGATATTATAATATGACAAATTGTCTTGTTATATAAAACAACAATCCAAAGCGTTATATGATTTAGATTCACAATGGGGCACCATAACATATTAGACTATTAGTAGACAAACATTTCCATGATGTGTGTTATATTGCTATAATAGCAGTTAGGATGAATATTTATGAGATTGCTTGCTAATTGTCTCTTACCTTTTTGCATGATCTTACTAATTATGTTGGTTCCTATCTTCACCATGCTTTTAGATAATCATGAGAACAATTGGTAAACGCATATTATTTCACCCAATTCAACTAAATCATACAATTCAATTCAAACTCTTAGTTTTTGTAGCACCTTTGCAAAGAATATTTTCCTTTTCAAAAACGGAAAGAAAAAGATTGCAACCCAATATCACAAGCGTAAGTTAGCAAGGAGTGACGAAGGGGAAAGGGTCCTTTTGTGATTGAATTCCATGTTAAAGTGCGCCGCGTGGAGTGTGTCACCAATTTCTGTGGTGACGGCTACCAACAAAAGCCGCAAGCAGCAAAAACTAAACCCACTGAGTGAAGAGATCGATCCTCTCCCCCAAATCTATCTCAAGGTCTCCTTCTCTCTCTCTGTCTCCATATACATTTTCTCTCTCTAAGACTAAAGCCTCCACCATTTCTCAGATCCCCCCCCTTCTCTCTCTTTGTTTACATGTGTAAATGTCTGTATGTATTTGGCATTTGTGCTTAATCTTATCTTTTGGGTTTTGGTGCAGATTTGAGGGGGCGTTTGCAGATCTAGGGTTTTTGATTTTGCTGTTGTAGGGTTTTAGAGGTTTCGAATATGGCCACGCCCTTTGCCATTCCCGTCACTGCTGCTCAGGTTCTCTCTCTCTCTCTCTCTCTCTCTCTCTCTCTCTAGCGCTGAGAGTGAAACCTTCGTTGTGTTTGTGTGGTTTAGGTTGGGACGTACTTTGTGGGGCAGTACTACCAAGTGCTTCAGCAACAGCCAGACCTTGTTCATCAGTTCTACTCCGACGCCAGCACTATGCTTCGTATTGACGGCAACACCAGAGAGACCGCCACTGCAATGCTGGTATTTTCGTCTTTTTTTCTTCATTAGTTTTATGATTAAGTTCCTTCAAACGTTTTCAACTATATCTGACAAATAAATATGAGTTGCTATGGGTGAATAAAGCTGTATGGACGTGTATTTCAACTTTCAAGTAACCTGCTTGATGGGTTTATGGGTTTTTGTTTATTTATTTTTTTAGGTTCCTATATGTACTGGGTCGGTGAATAATTTATTTAGTTTCCTTGCGTATATACACTTGTTATCAGTGTATATTAGCTGATTGTACTGGTTGCAAAGAGGGTTATTTGTGCATCTAGCTGTGAGAAGTGTTTGTATTTTTTTTTTTCATGCTTGAAATATTTACCTCATTGTATTGCGTGTTGGAGGCCTCATTTTCTTTTATTTTCTTTGTTACCCCTTATTTGTGGATCAGCGAAATTGAAAAAAAGAAGTATGCTTATTTGGTATAGGGATATTGGCTGCATTAGCCTTCACATTTTTGTTTTCTTTTTCCGACATAAGGTCAAGTATGTTATTGGGTACAGGTTTAACTGGTTTAAACCATTATCCGAACTTAGTAGGTTGAATATGGATTCCATCTTGTCATTCAGCCATATATAAAGGCCATAATCTCTTTTAGATCCCTGATTTTTGTACAAAACAGTGTCAATTTTCTGTTTTCATTAATTTGATCAATTCACTCTCCTCTGACTTGTAAATTCAAGGACCGCTGTTGTACGTGGCAACCATTTGAGGTAAGTGGTCCTTACTCTCATTAGGTGTTATCCCTAATGAGGAAAATCAGGAAGCGGTACTTCTAACAAGCAATCATATGATGGTACTGGATAATTGGAGTTAGTTACAGTTTAAACAATGGTTCCGAGATGATTAATAATTGATTGCATTTGTATAGCATCTCTCTGATTTTGTTACTTGTTTAGGAATCATGTCTAGTATACCATAAATATTTGTTTTAATTTGTTAATAACTCTCTGTGTGCTATTACGAATATAAGATACCTAGCTATCCTTGAAGCGCCCCTTGTTGCAGTTCATAGTATACTGCTGGGTTCTAGATTCTTTCTTTTTGGCCATGAATTTTTATGTTCAATTTTTGTAGGAAACATACTAATAGTATCATTAAGAACAAGCCATGGAATGCTTTTATAAATCTGCGGTTTTTTGTAGTGCATGCCCATCATATATTGATGGGCAATTACTGCTAGAAAGTTATTGATAAGAATTGAATTTAAGCGATACAAAACATGAATCTCCCACATTGATATAGTTATTAATCACAGCCTGTCCCAGTCAGTTGAACCAGTATTTGGGTTGCTCCAACCTGGATTCTCTTAGGTTCATTCAAAGGACTCAATCAGCAAGAAACCCGTCTGTGATCAGAGTCCAGCCAATATATATATATATATATATATATATATATATTTGCTGTCTTTTCTTTTTTCTTCTCTTAAGAAAAACAGTATGAATTGTTCTAAATGACAAAAATATTAAATACTATTTTAACTTGTCTTGCACATTTGCAGTTTTATTGATTGACCTGCTGTTGGAGCAATGACCCATGGCCTTTTTCTTAATACAACTTTTTTTGGTTTTATAACTATGAATATATTTATTTTAACCTGATGTACATTGTCATGTTTTGCACACTCTTAGCACTCACGGTCACATTGACCCAATTATTGCTTGGAATGTTCAGTCATTTTTGCCTAAGTTAGAAGCAATTAATTTGATGCCACATGTCAGCATAGTTTATATATGCTGTTGTATGCTACTTGTTCTTTCTGTATAAGGTGTAGCCCATTTGGTGTACCCCTCTTGAATACTCAAGTTAATCCTTTCTTTGTGTGTATGCAACAGCAAATCCATGCGCTTGTTATGTCGCTCAATTATACTGGATATGAAATCTACACAGCACATTCCTTGGAATCTTGGAATGGAGGTGTTCTTGTGATGGTTTCAGGCTCCCTGCAAACACAAAATTTCACTGGAAGGAAGAAATTTGTTCAAACTTTTTTCCTTGCACCTCAGGAAAAAGGTTATTTTGTACTTAACGATATATTTCACTTCATTGATGAGGAACTAATGCACCACCATCCATCGGTCATATTAGCCCAGAGCAATCTTGACGCCAAGCTAAGTGTTCCTACTACGATCCCTGAGCCAGGTATTGTAATGCATCGTAATTTACGTTGATTTGAAGAATTCCATTTTCAGTAGGAATTATCAAGTCTGTTATTTTAGTGGTGGATAGAAGATATGATTATTTACTAGAAAAGTATAGAAAGGATATATATTTGCATTTATGTACAAGAATCTATTCCTTGAAAAGAAAGAATTTTATGTATGACGACAAAACAAATTCTATAATTAGCAATGGCAATTGTGTTGTTTATTGGTATCTACTTTTTGTGCAATTGTTGAATAGTGATGTTAACTTGATTTGAAACCATGTTTATGCATGATTACGATCTGATAAGAAAATGCCTTCAATGTCATTTTTAATAATATGTTTAAATTGTTGTGGCTAAAAGTGCCTTTTGTGTAGTTCGTAGTAACTTGATTTGATTTGATAGTTAGATAAGTTTCATTTCAACGTATAATTTTTTTTTTTTCTTTAGTAGTTTAATTGATGAAACTGGTGATTTTGCAGTGGCTAGCTATTTGCTGGGTGGAGAAATTCAGACAAGAGACTTCGCGGCTCCTGCTGTCAAAGAAAATGGTCCAGTTGAAAGTTATGGTTTTGCAGAGCAACGGTTGCAGCAAGTTGTTGAAACTGAGAATTTGTTGGATGATAGTGTTGTAGAACAGTCAAATGGTTCACTTCATAGTACAGTGAATACTGTACAAGATCACCTGTCTGCTTCCGTGGAGGAACCTATTGGAGAGCCCCAAAAGCAGACCTATGCTTCTATAGTACGCACTGAACCTTTGACTAACTAATTATGTTCACAGAAACACATACTTATGGATACATAAAATCTTATGCTCATTATATGTGACCAATTTTGTCTGCTTGGTTCTTTTTGGAAGTTACGTGTTGCTAAAGGACAACCTGCGCCTTCTGTAGCTCCCCAGCATTCAGCTAACAGGAGTGCACTACCGGCTTCAGAGTGGAATCACCATCCTCAGTCCTCTGCTCAGCAGCCCATTTCATCATCAAATACATACGAAAGGCCTGTTGCAGAGACAGCAGATGAGGCAGCTACTCTAGAGGATGAAGGTGAGCTTTTGGGCTTTCATTTGTAACCCATTAAATTTTGCTCATAAGTTTTTTTTTTTTAAACTCAGTTTTGTTCACTTTTTTCCTGTAAATCAACATATGGGCTGTTTGATATGAACTTCAACGGTTTTATTTAATAATCTTCTTATTATTTTTGATGAATGCTTTTAGGCGAAATAAAGTCTGTTTATGTAAGAAACTTGCCGCCTACTGTATCTCCATCTGAAGTTGAGGAGGAATTTGTGAACTTTGGAAAACTCAAGCAGCCTGAAGGAGTGGTCATTAGGAGTCGCAAGGTTCATGCTCTTCTTTCTTATTCTTTTGTTCTCTCAGGTCCCACTCCAGATGTGTCATTGTATATCAGTCTGAAATTATTAAGCTAAAATATTTCATTGTTGTGCAGGATGTTGGTGTTTGCTATGCGTTTGTTGAATTTGAAGATATTACTGGTGTTCAGAATGCCGTCAAGGTCCACTCTTGAAAACATCAATGCTTGAGTGCTGTTTGCAAAATTTGAATTCTGAGTTCCTTTCCTCCTACAAATCTGCTCACTGAATCTTTTATTGATTTTTTCTTGTCCTATTTTCTATAGGCTGGTAGTGTTGAGATTGCTGGACGACAAGTGTACATTGAAGAGCGGAGACCAAACAGCAACATCCCATCTCGAGTGGGAAGTATGTTTCCTTTATTAATATTCTGTGATCTTATTAACATGTAAAATAAGTGTCGTAAATTCTCTAGTGAAAAAATTACAACATTTAACAATGCCTCGCCATTTACATAGCGGTAACATGATGGCCTCCTACGTGTGCTCACTGTGATTGGTTGGAAGATCAAGCCACCCCTAGCTATATTTGGCGACAGCGGTTGGATCTGTTATTGTTTGGTCGTACTAGTGTCATGATAATTGTCTACTCCCATATTCTAATAGTTCTTGCATGTGATGGTGTGATTATTTTGTGCAGCAATTTTAGAATTACTTCATAACTGTTTCATCCTACAATCTATGCTGCTGTATTTAGTATGTGGCCACTATCAACGTTCTTAGTTTCATCCACTTTCTTGTGCTAGTTTTCTAATGAAAGAAACCCTCATCAATATGACTGCTTAGTATGATAGATTGTAACTGCAACTGGCATTAGACATATTGGAGCTTTGTTTCTGATTGAATTGTTATGGTAGCCAACTCTTGCTATGCTTCTCTCTATGTTCCAGGCTTTACATAAAGATATGCTCTTCTTGCAATTTTATTTTGATGAATTGTTGTGAACAGGAAGGGGTAGAGGAAGGGGCAGCTACCAAGCAGAGGCACCGAGGGGTCGTTTTGTCTCTCGGGGTTTTGGGAGGGGAGGTGGCTATGACGGTGGTGACCAGGACTACAGCCGACCAAGGGGAAATGGCTACTATCGTCCAAGTCCCCGACAAGAAAAAGCAAACCCAGGTTATCAATCATCAAGAGGCGGGCAAAATTCATCAGAGTTCACTAATTAGGATTATTTTACAATGAGGAAAGGAAATTTTTGGGTCAGCAGATAACCTTTATTGGTTGCATAAACTACATACTGGTATTTCATAGAGGCAGTTTAGATGAGATATGTTGGGCATGTGAATCATATTTTTCTAAGGGGTTGCTTGATACTGGAATTCTTAATTCAAGAGGTGATGGGTTTGCAATTTTGACCTCAGTTGTTTGCGAAATCTTTGCATGGTCCCTCCTAACCTGTCTAATCTGTTAGACTTTCGCTTTCACCATCTTCCAATTTGTGGAGCAAACAATTTAAATGTGAAATGAACATGGTTATCTGCTTCATTTTCGTTACTTCCAGGGAAAAAAATTTGTCATAAGAACACGAAACGAAAAGGGAAAATAAAAAGGTAAAATTAACAAAATCACTCACAATGTCGTCCCTAGAAGATTGAATTGTTGAAAATTGAAATCATCAATATTTACTAGTTTTCTTTTAAGTTGGTTTTGTTCTTTTGTTTTTCCTCTCATTTCATATGGCTTGCATCAATGCAAGCTCTTATTCGATACTGGAAGTTTTAACGAGGATGAATGCCAAGGACCCTTAAATATTTTCTGCCAATCATTTTCTTTTTGAGTTTTTACAGTGATGAAAGCATGTAGAAGTGGCACAAGGTCTCATTGCAGTCTTTGCAGATGAGGATAAATGAAATAAATACAATAAAACCACTTTAATAAATTATATAAAAAAATTTCCCCTTAGAGACAAATCATACAAAAATAGACTAAAAATCTAAGCCCATTTCAGCATTTCTTATAATGAATCTGTATGGTATGGCAGTTCTGGCAAAAAGGAAAAAAAAATGATATGGCAGTTTTATTTTGATAGTTGGTACCATAGATAAATCAGCAAGACAAATTACAGACATAAAATTATGAAGCATGAGGAAATGAGCAACTGATCATATTACGATCCATTCTGAACTATCGAGCGACAATTATTTATTACAAGTTTACCGCTTCTATTAGAAACATTGTAGCAGAAACATATAGAACATAAACCTGGTGGCATGGCATCTATAACAGATTAAAAGTACAACAATTTTCCCTAGAAAATGTTCACTTAACTAACTTCTAAGGCCACCAAGTTTCTCAATTTAAAACTTTGATAGTGATGGTGTCTCTATGTACAGCTTCAGACCCCATGCAGCATTAGAACCTGATTTAGTAGTTCGCAATCTGCTGTGTCAGGAATTCAGGCATTCACAGCGCTCATGGTTCCTCCTTGTACGAGAGGCACTTGAATGTGGCCTTGCATTACCGTATCTTCCTCGTCTTCAGCTTCCCAAAGGAAACGAGCATATGCTGCAAGAACATGGCTAAACACAAAGGAACAAAATGTTTAAGAGGTCATTTTAATCAGTTATATTATCTTTTCTATGATTAGATCTTTACTACTAGTCAAATATTTTGAAACATCTCCAATCATTCGGACCAACAAATGGTGATCTAGAGGATTGGGAAACAGGATTTGTTCAAAGTAAGAAAGTTCAATAACCAATTCAAGGTCCTGCATATCATTGTCTATGTTCCAGATTGAAGATAATATAGAAAATATTCATGAACATGTTCAAGTAGAAATTCTGAGATCATGTAAGAGTATGTACCTGTCCTCAGGATTTGCTTGAACGGCTCTCTGAAAGTAAGACAATGCCTTCTCACTGTCATGACGAAGTTCCCAAACCAGTTTAGCATATTGCGCCATGATTTCACTGTCCCCAGGATCAGCTTGCATGGCCCGCAAATAGTATTGTTCTGCTCCTTGAAGGTCTCCCTTGGACTGTAGGCAATCACAATAAGTTACACAAGTGTGACTAGAAATCCAACTTAATATATTTATATAAAAAAATGGGTGTTCTATAATAAAAAGAAGTCAGATGTATAGAGAAAATAGAGATCAAAATGTGCATCTCTCACCTGACACAAGAACTGAGCATAATTTCTTAGCAACAAAGCATTGTTGGGATTCTCTTCAATCATCATCTTGTAATTCTCCTCAGCATTATCACCTCTTCTGGAGCCAGCTTCGGCAGTATCGAGCATGTCAATCCCATTTGCTGCTGCAATGTGCGAGGATGGACTAAATTTTTTAGTTTCTTCTTTGGAATTAGTGTTTTCAAGTTCATTCATACTATCTCCCTTGTCAGCTTCTTCCTGGTCATCCTCTATTTCCCATAGAAAACTAGCATATGCCCCAAGAACACGGCTGCAACAAGAAGACAAATAATTAACTTCCAAATGCGCTAAATGCAATCTGCCATGTTGTTTGTACTGGGCATCAACTTTTAGACTACGTGATTTTTTGTAAACAAACCAACCTGGAACTTAACCCAACTTAATATGTACGATAATCTAAATTTTCTGCTGTGAAATTAGATTTCAAATTTTCTTTGGAGATGGATTTATTCAGGAAATTAATCACCTGTCTTCAGGAGTAGCTTGAGCTGCACGTTCAAAGTAACTCAAGGCTCTATCTTGGTCATGATGGAGCTGCCAAACCAGCTTAGCATACTCAAGTAAAGACTCACCATCTTGAGGATTCGCTAGTGTAGCACGCAAATAGTAATCTTCAGCTCCATGGAAATCTCCCTTGGACTACCATGAAAGGATAGAAGTACATTGCACAAAAATTAGAAATCAAGATTTATTCTGTATAGAAGGGAGGTATGAATTTAGCTTCTTCCCAAGTCACTTAATCGGGAAGAAGTTTAGTCAGAACGATCAGGCTATTCAGTTGTTTTAACTCAAGTCACATATAACTAAGGTTAAAAGGCAACATTTTGTTCTCCCTGATAGAGACGAGAAGAAGACTTGTTCAATGCGAATAACAACCTTCATAATAATTAAGCCTAATAGCAGGACCGGAACAAAATCTGTAGCCGAAGCAACTAGAGCTACAAGTCCACAAAAATGAAAAGAACAATAGCAGCAACAGTTGCAAGCACACTCTTTGAGTCTTAGGCAGGGTATTTGTCTGCAGCCCAGCCAATGGTCGACAAAAAGATTGGATAGCAGAAACAGAAACTAGAAAAGGCTTACACCTTGCCTTACACAACCACTATTGTGATGCAGATTTGAACTCACAGTTTAGCTCTGGAATAATGGAGATTAGAAAATCAGGCACAAAAAATTGTTGGGATTGCTCATTCATTGGACACAAAACATAAACTCTTTATATTCCAGAATCAAGAATCGAAAATTGGATATCTGCATCAGTTTCTTAACTATATAGCTCTTTCAGTTTTATGTGATAATCATTATAAATTGAACAACCAAAATTGGGGAAAAAAAGAAGATACTAGCAAAAAAAACACATGCTTCAACAAAAAATCTTACTTGTAAAGCTTGAGCATAATTTCTAAGGAACAAAGGGTGGCAGGGATATTCATCAACCATCCTCTTATAATACTCCTCTCCATTGCCGCTCTCATCGATATTCGCCATAGATAATTCATCATCCCAAGCATCCCAACCAAAACCAGCAGCCTGAACCCCAAGCCCCGCTGCAAGATACATGGGAGGACTTGCAGGACGTACTTGTTCTTCAACACGCAAACTCTGGATCCCATCCAAACCTTCTTCCTCTTCACCCTTCTCCTCAATCAATCCCATACTCTTCTTCCCAAAACAGAAGTCCCCACCTCCCATCACCGATTCTATGTTCTCTCCTATTGTAATGGCCCTCTCCAGTGGTTCTTGATCTGAACCTTGAAAGTCAACAATGCCCGAGTGAAATATCGAAAAAGACGGAGCTGTTTCCAGCATTGAATTGTTATCTTGATAGGAAGAAGACGTTCTTGGTGCAACCGAATTTCGAAACTCTTCCATGTCACAAGAACTATTAACTAACCCTTCCAAGTTTCCATCAGACCAAGCTCGCCGAATCGCTTTGAGGCCTAAACTTTTGGATTCTGGATTGAACTCTATGAACCCAGAAGCAGAATGAGAGTTTGGAGAAGAAGAGTTGCATGAAAAAGATGTCAAGTTGAAATGGCGATGATGAGCACCATTGGGACTGTCTGAGAAGGATGAGAGGAGTGTTCCAATGACTGGGGTTGATGAGCTTCTGAGCAGCATTTTAATAAAGCTTTTTATACAACTACTAGTCTTTGGCTTGCCTGTAAATGGAAACAATATTGAATTTTTTTTATATATAGAAAAAAAAAATCAGATTGAATCAGAACCTCTCATTTCAGTACCAGATCATGTTCATGTTGCCAAACCAAAGGAATATGTAGGCTCAAGTTGCATCACAGATAGTAGGTAAGTTGGAAATTTAGCTAAAAACTTATCAATTATGCACATGGCTTTAAATGTACAACACATGGAAGAACTGCCATTCATTCATTCATCCAAAGAAAGAAAGAAGAACATGTATCTTTAGGTATATAGAAAGCGATAACATGTTGGTTTGGTTGCAATATTAATCAAAGCCAAATAAGTAACAAGATGCACGAAATTCCATGAATAAAGAAAAATACGACACGAAAATCACAAGAAAGAATGTGAGGAAGCTTGTGACCAAATTAATCTTTTCTGGTAAAAATAATTTGTGGGTTATGAGCATTGGGATCTAATTAATTCACACAAGGTTTAGTTTAGGTGAGTGTTTATGTATTCATCAAGAACCACGAATAGTATAAGAGTAGTATTCGAAGGCATACCTCTCTCCCTTCACTTTTGCTCTATGCAGCAAACCCTTCTTCCCTTTCTTATTGTAAGGAAAGAAGGTTTGTGCTAATTGTATTGTAAGGAAGAAATGAGAAGGTGAAGGGAACTTGATGTGGTTTAAGGCATCTATTCTATTGCAGTGGCAGAGTACTTTTTTGTTTTTTTGTTGTTGTTTTATTTATTTAGACAAAGTTGAATTTGTCATTAATGTGAGAGATATGTAAGCTCGGCCATAAAGTAGTATTTTTATTCTGAATTTTCTTTATTGGCTGCTCGGAGAGACAGCAACCTCTGGCACACGTGTAACTTTCATTGAAAGGTGTCATGCATTCTTTCTTGATCTTTTGGGTACAGTTTTTTTAAGCAACATTCCAAAACAACACCACTTGATTTTTGATTTTTTCTAATTTTATATAAGCGATATTAGGGTTGGGGAGTCCAACCTAGGAATTCGGAGTGCAGGGATAAGGATAACACTTGAGGCTGAGTTACAACACTTCATTTTGATTCAGAGGTCAAGAAAAGTGGCATGGGCTTACACAAATTTTGCCCATTTCAAAAGGCCTATATGAGTCATGACTTAAGGGCCTGTATGTCTTTCAGTGGAATAGCTGTTTTGGACTGATGGACTACTTGGTTAGAATTTGAACAAAGACCGTGTTTCAATTGGGTTACATAATATGAGTCATTCTATAGTGAGCGTCTTATATATAGTCTTTAGGTGAAATCTTATCTCTTAATTATTAAATTAGACTAATTAATTTGATATAACGATCAAGATATAAGACCTCACTTAAAAGTCATATATAAGTCCCTCGCTCACCATAGATTTCTGATACATAGCAGAGGCACTTAAGATAGAGTAATGACTTTATTTGCATTACTGATGAATAGGTCACACTTTTTTGTGTCATGTCATTGTCATATAAGTTTGATTGTGTTCACCTAACTAATCGATAGATACTGTTATACTTAAAATAAAAAATTAAAACCAACATGACTCTATCTGCCACATTAAAATAGGTGGTTGTTTTAATGCAATGATGTAGTGTACACGTCAAATAGCATGTAAATTAATACACGAAAACTAAAACAAAAGCAGTTTGCTATTAAGCATTTTCCTTAATTGTTTGTATTGTTTAAAAAAAGTTTCAGATGTGATATCAATCAAGCATAACAAGTTAGTTTGATTTAGGATCTTCTTCAGTTGTATATCTATGAGTAGGGTACATGTACATCAAATTGTTGTTAGCCAGGCTTGTTTTTACTAAATACAAGATAGGTAGAACCACTTTTGATTTTGCAAGTGAAAATGGTACTTGGAATATACAGTGTGCCAGCCAAAGCCAAAGCCAAAGCCAAAGCCAAAACCAAGCATCAGAATTTCACAGTTTGATGCTAACCAAATATAGTTATTAGTTAAGGAGTTAAGGTGATACTGTAAACCCCTCTGGCTGACCAAATTAGAAATTACTGTTATGTTAGCTGCTTAAGTCAATGATATGATTGAAAATTTGAAAGGACCATAAATCTCACCCTGAAATTACCCTAATTTTAGCTCAGGGACTGTGCATGTAATTAAGCCAAATCAACAACCTCCTCCTTCACCTCCCCCACACCTTCCAAAATTAAACCTCAGTGTAACCAAAAACCGTGGGGTCAAACTCTCCCACATTGACATTTGTCTTCCTCACATAACCAACCCTCCATTATTCTACGCTGTTTTCGCACAATTCCACCTTGCAGGTGCCCTCATTCTCTCTCTCCCCTCCTCCCTTTTTTCAACCATACCTCCCTTCCCTCTTGATGCATGCCCTTGCCTCTCGTCGTCCAAGAAGAGGACGACGAGCGGAACCATCTCCATCTTCGCCACTACCACCATCACTTTTTTAAAAACACGTTTACTTCCATCTCTTTGATCCTTAGCTAGCCTCTATTGAATATCCATCGATTGTAAAACCTTAAGGAAGGCGCGATTTGAATTTATTATTCAATCGTGGCGACAATGTCTCAATCAATCTTAGCTCCGTTCCAACTCCTGGAACTCAACGTCATATCAGCCCAGGACCTTGCGCCGATATCACGCTCCATGCGCACGTACGCCATTGCATGGGTGCACCCAGATCGAAAGCTATCGACGCGGGTGGACACTCAGGGCCACAACAATCCGACATGGAACGACAAGTTTGTGTTCCGGGTGGACGAGGATTTTTTACACGAGGACACCTCCGCCGTGATGATTGAGATCTACGCTCTCCATTGGTTCAAGGACGTCCATGTGGGCACGGTTCGTGTCCTGGTGGGTAACCTTATCCCCACCCCGGCAAAGCCCCACCACCACAACCCTCATCTAGGCATGCGGTTCGTAGCTCTCCAGGTGCGCCGCCCCTCGGGCCGGCCGCAGGGGATTCTAAACATCGGCGTGGCGCTACTTCACAGCTCCATGAGGAGCATGCCCTTGTATTCCCAACTCAGCACATCAGCCGTCGGATACAAAACCTTGATGGGCGAGGAAGACCCACATCGCAGTAGTCAAACCCATCATGCAGGCAGTCAAGCGACGACGTATTCGAAGCCGGAGCTACGGCGCAGCAAGAGCGACTCCAGCTCCATGTTCGGGTCGGAGCTGAGAGCCACAGAATTTAAAAACAAAGGCAAAAATGGAAAAGCGGGCTCAATGGTCAACGGGTCAGAAGTCAGCATAAAAAAGAACAAAAAAGGTCGTCTGTCCAAAGCCAGCTCGATCATTGGTGGTTCAGAAATAATTATCAGGAAGAGCAAGGACAAAAAAGGAAAATCAAGCTCCCTGCTTAGCGCCTCAGATATGAGCTACAAAAAAGGGAAGCCGAGCTCCCTACTCGGCGCCTCAGACGTGAACAGCTCGGTGGCCCCACCAAAGTACGGAAAAGACAGAAAAGGGAAGCCGAGCTCCGTTCTCAGCGCCTCCGAAGTCAGCGTGCAGGACCCACCGAAAAAGGGTAATAGTAGTAACGGTAAACCCGCAAGCTCCATGCCCAGCGCATCCGAACCGGAAGACAGGCCCAGAAGAAAACCCGCCAGTCACAAACCATCGCCGAAATTCAACCTGGCAGAAAATTACGGTTCTACCCCCGGACGGAAGTCGGCGCCGCGAGCTGGCAAATCGCCGTTCTACAAGCTGCAGTCACCGTACGAGCAGTACGCGACGCCGAGGAAATCGAACATCATGCCGGTGCCGTTCATAACGGAGTCGGAGCTGGGGCCGTCGCCGTCGGAGGTGGCGGCGGCGATCGCGAAGGAGCGCTTGGATCAGGACGCGGAGAGCTCGGTGGTGGTGGGCGCGTGGAACGAGGAAGACAGCGTGGAGGGCTTGCAGTCCAAGCTCGAGCGGTGGCGCACGGAGCTGCCGCCAGTTTATGATCGCGGAGAGTTCTCGAGCTTTCCTTCCAGCGACGAGCGCCACGAGCGGCGGCACAGCGACGGCGGAAGCGGGCTCTTCTCGTGCTTTAGTAATATTTGTGGAATCGAGTGCTCCATTGTATGCGGGTCGGGCGATTCGGATAGTAAGACCCGGAAGAAGAATGGTAGCAAGAGTGGCGGAAAGGTCCCACGGAGCCCCTCAGCCGGAAATCTAAGCTACATGTGAAAGGACCCGGATGGAGATGGGTAAATGGGCAGGGTTTTTTTGTTTTCCATAATTTGGCAGGCAACGGTCGTGAAAGAAGATGGAAGTTGAAATCAACTGCTTAGCTCGTGCTAACTTGCGCCAAGGGTGATTCTATTAACGAAGAAAGAACAAGCGAAACGTAAGGGCAGGGCATGGGCGCAGGATTAGCAAGTGCACACAAGGGGGTTGATGATAGTGAATTGCACTTGGTTAGGCCATTCTCTTCCTCTTCCCAATTTTTTAATTTTGTATTTATCGAATTTCTGCTGTGTAATTTATTGTTTCCCCAAAAAACAGAAAAACAAAATACAAAGGACCGTCCAAATTCAAATTTGTGTTTATTTATATTATTGTTGATGTAGAATATAAATCTTATATGAACACTTTTTTCATGTATCGAATAATCAGTAATGTGGCGTGGGATATTATATCTTTTGTTTGTTTGTTTTTTTAAAATTTGTTTTTGTCGAATAAGATATTGGTTCCTCATCTCTGTAATTAAAAAAGCATTCAAAAATATATATATATATATATATATAAGAAGAAAAAAAAGCGTCGAATATAATGGGATTTGAGAGCGAAGAAGTGGGGGAAGGAGTTTGATGGTTCTGACAGTGAAGGTGAATGGAGTTTGACATCTGTGTTTCAAGGCTAATGTGCTCAGTAGAAATTTTTGCATGTTTTGGATAAACCATCCAATATACATAAGATATGTGGAAATATTTTATTTTTATTTTAAAAAAACAGTGTAGTAAATTGGAGAGTCCAAACCACATGTCCTATGTATATTGATGTACCCGAAACATGCAAAAGTAATGTGTAGAGAGATTATATTTTAGAACCTGTAGGGGCCTTTTTCTTCTGGCAGCTACAAATAGGCTGGACCACCGTAAGGAGCAAACTGAAGAAAATATCTCTTGTGTCTGAGTTCAAAGATTAGACCCTAAAATGTTTCGAAAGGATAGTAAAGCCTTAGGAATCACCTTGGTTATCTTCACCAACAAAAATAATGGCTGTTTACAGATAAATTCTTAGTGCTTACAGGTAGAATCTTAGCTTGGCATGAGAAGCTTGTGGCATGGGAGCAAAGCTTCCATGAGTTTAGCACTAAAGAGAAAATTAAGTGTTCCTAGGGGAAAGATGGGGTATTAAGGTGGGAGAAGATAGGGTTTTGCAGAAAGGTTTGATTGAGAACGAGGGAAAGAGAGAGAATGGGTGGTTTGCGTGTATTTCCGACAACTTGACAAAGGCTCTATCAATCTACCAGAAGAGGAAAAATGGGGAAAAAGATGAACAGAGCACAAATTTTGCTGGTTTTGAAAGTAAGAGAGGAAGCTTGCTCTCTGGTCGTGGATTTTGTTGGGTAGAAGAGGCCCTATTTATAGCTGCTTGGAAGCCATCTTTTTCCAAGAAACCTTAATGGCTTCTATCCCATTTTGCCAGGTCTTTCCCTTCCTTTCTCCCCTCATCCCTTCAATCATCCTATTTTGGTGAAATCTACTCTACTTTTTTGCACAAAATCAGGGATTTTGGGAGCTCAAGGCCCCTTTCCTGTAGCTGCCCAAGGGAAGAATTCCTATTTTCAGATATCTCCTTTTCTCTCTTTCTTTTCCTCCTGCATGCTAGTTCGAAGGGTGGCTCCTTTCCCGCCAATATCTTTTGGTCCCTTAGATGTTTCACTTGGCAACTTGTTCCTTCCCTCATAGCAGCCAGCATGGTCTTCCAAGCTCCTCCCATGGCTTTTTCTTTCAACCAAATGCTGGAGCCTTTGCTGCTTCTTACCTCTAATTGTATGGGCTTTTTAGGATGGCAAGTCAACCTATCAAACAAATGGGCTGATCTCATCAAGTTTTGGGGCAATATTGGTTAATTTTAATGGACCATTTTGGTTGGGTTATTTTGGTTGAGATATTTTTCCTTTTGTGCTCACCCACATGTTTGGACCTAAGAAATGGGCTTGGGTTCCGAGGCTCCCAAGCAATCCGGAACTTTCATTTCTCGGCCCGTTAATGGCCCTCATGATAACTTATTACCATTTCTCGGCTTGGCATGGCATATTGCTTGACATGTTTTTTTAATTATGATGCTTGACGGGATAATTAGCATGGATTTGTAGAGCTAACATATTTTATAATCTTAATCTCGATTCCTAGCATGAAGGATTATTTATTTGGCATGGCACGCGGAGTGTGACTCATGCATGGCAGATCTTTGTGTGCTTCAAATTGGACCATTTCTCAATCATATATCGCTTTGGGCCATGAATTTATTTGGGCCCAACCGTGAATTTTTTAGGCCTCAACAGAACCATATTAATTAAATTAAGGAATTATATTTATACATACATAAATTGATTACACGATCTAGTTGGTGTGTTAATTAATAGCATCAAAATATCTCATTTTGGGTATTTATAATCCTTGTTGTCGATCCTTTTAAAGATGTTTTAGATTAGAGATATACAATTTGGTATTAGTGATCAGTATAATGGTCGTTACAATTTAGTTATGCTTATTCTCTTATCAAATGGTTAATTTGAACTTACATATTCAAAAAAAAAAAAAAAAATTACTTTTAATCAGTAGTTCAGATGAACACCTATCAAACAGATCGTTTCCTCTCATCTATCTAACTCTTATATCAATGTACATACACCTGAGGAGGTAGAAAGGGGAAGATCATAGAAGAAGTATACTTGACCAAGAAAAGAGGAAGAAATGAAGAGGGAAAAGTTTGGCGGCCAAAAGGGTGTGTGGAGACACAAAATGATACCAAACCGTATCCTAAAAGCCACATTTCACCTGTCTAAGATCTAAATCTGATTATGGAGGAATATACACCCAATCTTTTGGGGGCCACACCAATATACACTTCTGTACTAACTTTCACCAGACAACCAAGAAGTTTCCTCCACCATACGCGCCAAATTTCCAACAATAAATTGGGCGAAAATTATTTATAATGCTTATGTTCTTAAAATTTAAGTGGAAATACATGTTGTGTTTTAGATCACATGCCACTCATTTTTTCACCCCGTTATCTAAGTTTTTCTCCATCAAGACAAGTAGCAATAGTTTTTTTAATTTGTTCTCATTGCGTCAACTTATTACATCACGCATGTATATTGAACGAACATATGTTTACAACTAGAGTTATATTCAGCACTTAAGAAATTTGAAACTGTTTTACAAGCAATCCGTATTCAACTTTTAAAAAATTAATGTTTGTATTACACACATTTTTAAAGAAGTTAATTATGTATGTGGCCTCTTACTTAGCGTCCCTTGGTTAAGAGTGCTAGACAACTACAATTTGAATATCACCATAGTGTGAATTGCATTAGTTTATAAGGTTATATGGGCTTTAGTCGTAAATATTTCGTTCTTTATAAATGTTTTGTTTTTTTAAAAAACACTTATCAAATGAAATTTACTCACTAACAATCTAATGATATTTCTCTCTGACAATGACGAGATTTTAAATTACTCAAATATATGAGGAGGAAATTTAAACTCGAAAGAAATTATAAATTCGAATTTGTCATCAAACAAAAGAAAAATAAAGAAAAATAAATATATTTGTCTAGAAGAAAAGAGGCTGTAGCGCGTGGGCAAGAAAGTAAACGTACAGAAAGTGTGGAGCTGTCTCAGACTAAAAATGTATGTTTATTGTCTAGTGGTCCCCACAGGTCCTCCGGTCAGCCGCGGACTCTGTCGGCTTACGTGGCGGTGAGCCAAAATGCTCTAGAGTAGCCGAGGCACGTGACTTGGCTCCCACTTTGTCGACTTGTCCCTTCAACCCACAACCTCTTCTTACCTTTGGATAGTCCCACTTCTTTTTTATTATTATTATTATTTTTTTCGCCACAGGCTTTAAAACTTGCTATTTGTCTGTTTTATATTTTCTTTTTCTTTTTATACCCTGCTATTTCTGCTTTCTCCTTTCTCATTAGAATATATATATATATATATATATATATATATATATATACAGTTTGGCTTTCGGCATGGAGAATATATTTTAAAATATAATATTTGAGTAGAGCTATAAAACTCAATCCAAGATGCAAGATGATGAAGTTCACAATTTTCTCTAGGGAAATTGAGAAATTTCTATAAACATAAATTACATACATACTTAATAATCTATATATATAAAGCAAAAGGCAGAGAATGGTGAAACATTCAAAATACCATAAAATACCTTAGTTAATTCAAACATTAAGAATTGAAATTATTAAATAAATATGGATAATATGGTAAATTCATATTTTTTATATTAAAAAATAAATAAATAAATAATCAAATAATAGGTCCTGCTTTTATGGAACATAACTACCCATCTTATTTTTTCTTAATTCTAAAAATAGAATAAAAAATAAAAAATAAAACCAATTGGCACATGCTCACGCATGTGCCAAGGGGCTAGTTAATATCAAATGAATCAAGATATATGTGTGTAAAGCGATCCATAGGTGAGTTGTTAGTCTAGAAGAAATAGTCTTCCCTTCCTATTTTTTTTTTTCACGTTAAATTTCTATGTTGATGTATATATTAAAATAAGTGTATGCGCACTTTTATAGGTAAAAAGTTATTTTTTGTTCCTGTAATATGGCGGTTTTACTATTTTAGTCCGCGTTGTTTAATTTTGTCAATTTTATCTATGTAGTTTTGAATCAGAACAATTTAAGAACAAGTTACAAACTTTGTCAAAATTATTCCAATTTCGTTATAAATTATGTCAAATCCTATACTCAAAACGTAATGGAATTGGAAGGAATTTGACATAATTTGTAATGTGTCATTGAAATGCTCAAATTTAAAATTATGGGGATAAAATTAAAACTACGAATATCAAAATAGTAAAACCGGCCAACTACAGAAACTAAATGTAACTTTCTCTG
This sequence comes from Prunus persica, assembly GCF_000346465.2. NCBI lineage: Eukaryota > Viridiplantae > Streptophyta > Magnoliopsida > Rosales > Rosaceae > Prunus > Prunus persica. The sequence goes on from NC_034009.1 coordinate 3,454,482, forward strand.
TTAGTTTGATCAATATGAACCCCATGACCATGACCATAATCAGTTAAGTTGTGATTTATGGTACTGATCAAGAATATATGCTATTACTGATTTATCACCCAAAAAACTACACCACCAATTAATGAGATAACCATAATCATGTGTCGAACCCATTACAAAATTGCATTGTCTTTGCATTCACATGAGTCGAAATGAGAGACTTATTCCAACCAAATGAAAACAGCTCCCACTAAACCTTGTTGTGAGTTAATTGAATTCATAGAGAGAGAAACCTAAGAGAGAATCCCTAGCTACCACCCCCATGCTTTTTGTCCTTTCTTCTTCTCTTTTTCCTTCCCTTTCCATATCCTCCCCTTCCCATCCTCTTTGCTTTCCTCTCCCGCATCGTCTCCCTCTTTGTTTCGTTAGCTCGTTTAGGGCATAATTCTATAATAGATATATGCAAATTTATCATTTTTGGGTGTATCTTCTCTATTTGAAGAGGAGGAAAGTTAATTAGTGCATATCTTTTCTCTCTGGGTGCTTTCAGACAATGAATTGGCTTTGTGACAACAGGGGTTGCAATCCGACTGATTTAGTTTCTTTATTTTTGAAATAATTCCCATAAACTATCTTTGGATTTTGTGTGTGTCTAGTTTTCACCTCTCTTGTGTGAGAGTTTTTCACCTCTCTTGTTCTGGCTTGGTTTTTCTAATTTTTTATTTTTATTATTATGAGTATACAATCTTATGCATGAGTTTCTTCAATCATGCGTGATCGTTAGTAGAAGAGCACTAGATTATTTTAATATTGATGTTCAATTTCTTCGTAATTATAATGACTATTTATAATTAGTGCATTTTTGTTATGAATATAATTTTAGAATTTCTATAATTTAAATTTAAAAAAAAAAAAAAAAAAACCTTCTTGTGAGTTACAATGACTCTTCGTTTTCCTTTTGATGAGCAGTGTGACCTTTTCTTGTAGTAAGTGAAGTATTCTTTTGTTAGAAAAAACAAACAAACAATATTAAATCCTTCTATAATAGAATGCTGCAATTTAAAATTGGGAAATGTTATTCCTTCCTATTATCGAAATTGTTAGAGTCGAAACAAGTATAGGAGAATTTTTGTCATGCATGGAATAAATAATTCCTCCATTTTCACATAAGACAAACATTTTTTCTTGGAAAATCTTATAGAAATATTGATTTCACACAAGGTATTGGAGTTTTAAATCCACTAGCGCATATGTGTTTAATTGTTTTGTGCACACCTCTCTAAATCTAAGAGCATATTCTTTTCATTTTTCCTCCTTGAAGTGTTTACTATGAACTCTATAAGAAATTGAAACCAATTTCAGATCTCACTCTTCCTGACAAAAAAAAAAAACTAATTTAGAAGAAAAAGACAATGCAATTCAACGACTAATATTAGAAATATGTAACCAATCTTTAACATAAAATACTTATTTAAAAATAAAATAATAAATAATGAATAAGCCAGAAAGGTTATTTAGATGGTAAATAAACTTGGTTTTTAACTTTTTACAGTGCAAAGTAAGTAACCCAACAATTGTTAGTTAATTGTAAGAAAATTACACATAGGGGCAAACTATAAATTGCAACATTGACTTATTTGTACCTTTCTTTCCTAAACAATCAATTGATTAGACCATCTCTACCAAAAACAAATTCTTGAGAAGTGGTCCCCCTAATTCCATAATTTTTAATGATAATTAAGTTGTTCTATTATAATAATCAATATGCTTTCCCTTTCTTGTTATTTTTCTCAGCTTTACTGGGAAGGCCCACCATCCACTGTCAGTGCATCTCTCTTTAGGTCTCACCTTTCTAAAACAAGGTTTTGTGCCCTTTGTCTTCCCAATAGTAGACAGCACATAAGGAGAAATAAGAACAGAATAATGCTTTTTGCTTGTAAAAAGACTCAACCTTTAGTTTTTAACCTTTGCTTTTTATACTTTAAGCAAAGCTAAGAGACACCTAAGCTCAAATTAATAGTGATCCCTACTCCTTAGTTTGAGCAGAATTATTGTAATTTAGGTCTAGGATTGTGCGGCAATTTCAATTAAAGAAGAAGAAGTGGTATTTGCTAACCACAGATTTGAATCTTTGCCCATTACCTAAACAGACACTCTGAGAATGGTATTTCTCAATCTTACTTTCTTTACTCAAACTGCATTTTCTTAATGAAAAAAGGAAATGTCGCGTTAAAAACCATATAACCTAAAATTAATGAAAAGAGAGAAGAAAAATGTTATTCTCATTTCTAATCTGTCATCTTACGTTATATATGTATTATTTAAAATTACAAGTTATTAAATTTAAATTGCATAATGAAAAACTAGGATTGTGAATAACAGCTCAAAAACAAAAAAAAAATTGAGTAAATAATTTGTTTGATTAGATTAAAAAAAAAGGGAGTACCTACTTATGAGCCCTATGCTGCCTATAATAATACTTAATCAGTAAAAGCAATTGACATCCCAAGAACTAGCATAATTTTTCTGTATATGCAACTAGAATCCCAATTTTGCTCATTGTCCAAATTAAAAGGCCCGACAAGCCAAAGTTTAATATTATCATTAACCATCATACCAAGACCAAAAAGTTAAAAATACCATCATACTTGCTAGGAACTTGTATCATTTCCAACCTCTCATCATACCACCACACTATTATTTTAATTATTCCCATTAATTCTTTCTTCTAAACCTTATCATGCCCACACAAATTACCATCAAACCAAAAGATAATCTTTGTAATTAGAGGAACACAGCATCGTAACAGCTCCAATTTGTATATGCTTCAACATAAAATTTTATAATATGATTCTCTCTATCTATGCTTTTTGTATTATAAAAAAAGGTAGTCTTTATAATTTTTTTTATACTACTTTCCTCTTTATATCCCTCGTTTATACGAATCACAGTTTGATACATATGTAAAAATAATTCATCAAAAACATAAAAAGAAATTTTTTTTGCATACATATCACATTGAGCTTGTACAAAAAAAATTTCCTCACATACACTACTAAAATGTCATGAAATTCGAAAATAATATTATTGATTTGTAAGTCAAGTCTTGTTTTTTAAAGGACTAGACTGGTTGGCTCTTTATAAAATATAATTAAAAAGCCCAAATTAGAAAACAATCAATTTTGTTTCTTTTAGTACAACACGAAGACCCAACAGAGAGAAACAGATTCTCGAAAGATATGAATCATGTCAAGGAAAAATGAGGGTGGGTGGTGAGAGTGCAAGGCGCACTAGCAGACATATGGGCCCCATCATCATCACTCTCTCCACCACCTCTTCAACCTACCCCTCCCTCCCTTCCGTCTTTGCTCTGCTTTTGCCTTTGCATTCTTCCCCTTCTTCCTTTGTGGTCCATCTATTATACACAACTCTCAAACAAACAAACAAATTCCCACAACTCTCAAACTCCCAGTCTTTTCTCTCTCAAACCCACAATTTCTTCAACCTTAATTTCTTTGACCTCTTCAAAATCTTCAACCTTTTCTCCTGTCTCTCTCTTGATCAATTCATGGAAGGCACACTTGGGTTACTTGGTGGTGGTGGTGGGTCTTCCGGGGGCTCATCAAATGAGTCAGCAATGTCAAAGGTGGAGGTGGTGGAGCAAGACTACGTGGGGATGTCATCTGAGGCAACCTCATACCCAGCTGAGGCAGAGCTTGAGCTGGGCCTGGGCCTTGGCCTGAGCCTTGGTGGTGGTGGAGGTGGTGGTGCAGGGAAGCAGCCAAAGCCATGTGCATGGGGTGAGCGTGGTAGAATCTTGACTGCTAAAGACTTCCCTTCCATGGTGGGCTCTGCAGTTCCTTCTTCTAGGTTCTCTCACAGACCCAATGCTTCTTCTGCTGTTGCTGTTTCTGGGACTAAGAGAGCTGCTGACTCTGTTTCTCAAGACGGTGGCTCTCCCACTGCTGTAAGGTGAGGCTATTCATGGAAAGCAAGCTCTTTTTATATATATATTTATTCATAAAAAAGTATAAATTTTTACTCTTATATTCTTGTGTTTGACTGCTGAGAAAACTGAGAAATTGCACGTTCTCTTCTTGTTTTTGTGTCCAGTCCAGGAAAATAGAAAACTTAAGAAAAACCAAGTAGCTGTGTTCGCTTGGCTTATTTTATGCCCTCTTAAGAAAAATTTAAAAGAATTTTTTTTAATAACAATTTTCTGTTTCATATATTTATTTTCTTTTTTCTTGATTAATATTGGTCAGTCTGTAATCTTTTTCATATTGCATCTAGTACTTAATCTGTTTTTGACTATTGAATTATAGAAAAAAGAACTATAATCTTTCACTCTCTTTATCTAGTCCTAAATATTTTATTTAAATTTATTGTGTTTTATATGTCATTAAATTGTAGTATTATACTCTGTTGAATGCCCGCTATGTATTTTATCAAAAAGTTCTGGAAAAAAAACAGAGAATGTGTTGTTTATTCTGACAATTAAGGTTATGAATGCTCTGTATCTCTGGTTTTGTATTTTGGATCATTGATGGTTGTATTTTGTGTTATGAAAGCAGTCAAGTTGTGGGATGGCCACCTATTAGTGCTGCAAGGTTGAATAGCTTGGTTAACCAAGCAAAGACTGCAAGGGCTGAAGATGACAAGGAAGACGGGGAAAAATCTAAGGACACTTCTAAGAAGAAGATTAACATGGGTAATAAGACTACTGCTAAAGACAAAGGGCGTCTCGGATTTGTGAAGGTGAACATGGATGGAATTCCTATAGGGAGGAAAGTGGATATGAATGCTCACTCTTGCTATGAGACTTTAGCTCAAACACTGGAGGACATGTTTTTCAGCCCCACTACAGCTATTGGTTAGTTCTCTTTCTTTGCTTTTGGTACTTTGGCACAATCGAAACGAGGACTTCAACTCAAAAGAATGGAGGCTCTTTGTTTTGGTTCATGTTATGATCATCAATTGGTCAGTTTTGATGCACTGTGTATGTGATGTTACTACTATTGTATGACAATGGTTTTGTGCTCATGTCAGGTGGAGACAAGGAACAAGCAACAAAACCCTCTAAGCTTCTGGATGGATCCTCTGAGTTTGTACTCACTTATGAAGATAAAGAAGGAGATTGGATGCTTGTAGGAGATGTTCCTTGGGGGTATGCTTCTATCTCTAATTATTACTTTTGTTAAAAAATGAAAATGGGATGGTGAACCTAAAAAAATAAAGAGAGCAATGTACTTAGTAACATCTAATTTGACATTCCCGGAGTTTCCTTCTGTTACTTTCTAGTAAATAATGCTGACAGTGTATTTGCTATTTTTATGGTATATAGGATGTTCATCAGCTCAGTGAAAAGGCTTCGTATCATGAGGACCTCTGAGGCTAATGGACTTGGTATGCGTTTAAAATCTTCAAGCCTATTTATACCTTTCCAATTTCAGTTTGTTAGTTTATCGCATTTGTACGAGATTATGAGGACCTCTGTCTAATCCCGATTAATCATTTATTTACAGCTCCAAGATTTCAAGAAAGCAGTGAGAGACGAAGAAACAAACCTATCTAGAATAGGTGCTGCTGCCCGATTATTTTTAAGTCTGGTAAGATGAAGGAAACCTACAGTTTGACAACAGAAGGAAGTAGAAATTTGATGAGACAGAGTGTGAAGATCGGCTTCCACTGGGCTTTGCTTGCTTTTCTTTCAAAACCATTCTCTGGTTCTTGCTGGTTTTTTTTATTTTTTTCTTCTGGTAGGCCATATTGTTTTTTAGGTTTTACAGCCTCTTACATAGTGCTAGCATACAGGCCTGCATACTCGGCTACATATGCTGCTTTCTCATACTGTAAATATGGGAGCACTTCATATCTAGAGTGTTGAGTTTGCTTCAATCTAGTGGACTCGTTTTTCTTGGTGATAGAAGAAAAGCTTGTATGGTTTTTGTTATTTATTAATTATTTTGGTTGTGTTGATTAGCAATTTATTTATTTATTTATACTTCAGCCTCGTTTTAACTTGACTTTTGAATCATGGTACAACAATTATACTGAATTGGTAGCATAATAATTCAATTCTGAAAATATGTATGCATTTCCTATTGGTGGTAGCTGTGGTTTTGTATTCACAACAATTGCCTGCTCTTGCTAACTGGTACAACTGACAACAATGAAGGGGACCCCAATCTTCTGCGTCTTCATAATAATTTTTTCTTTTGGGTCCAAACTGTCATAATTCTAAGAGCTCTAGCCTGTAGAAGAAATTGTCGTCATTTTGATGGTCTGATTTCTTTGTTTCCTCTTTCTGCTCTTACCTTAGTCAATTGGATAAAAGCTTGCGTCTCCATACCTTGTTGTGACTGCTATGAAACTTTTATCTAACGTCATGATGGTAAAATCAGATATTACTTGGCAGAAACTCTCAAGACTTGTACAATTGATAATAAGTTTATAACTAAACAATTCTCCAAAGTCCCAAGTGGTGAAGATGCGCTAAACTTGTTATAATGGGTGTACACTGTCATGTCTTGTTATAATTGGTGTACACTGTGATGTCATGTGGTGTTATCGTCGGAAACAAAATTTCTCTAGATAAGCCTCCAAACTTTTATTTGTTTTGTTCTGTATTTTTCTCAACCAAGTTGTTCTTTGTAGAGGGTAAAAATTATGTAATCATTTAGTTTTTGACCTCAGATTACTACCCAGTGAGTTGATGGATACTGGACAGTGGCGGTCCTACTCTACCATAATTACCTTCTTTTAATTAATTTGTGGGACAACTGTATCTTATTAATGCTCACAGTCATGCTAGTCTCTGTTCAACTTTCTGATCTGACTTGCATGCTTTTTCTTGCTGGTTTCCATTCCATATCTTTGATGAAGGAAAAACTCAAAGACTTCATTGGCAGAAAGTTACAACTGAAAATGGCTAATTGACTCTGCCAATTTCAACCTTTTCTCAATTTGAACAGTAATTGAATGACTGAGCCATCATTAAAGCTCTTCTTGAATTTTTATTTTTTGTTTGGGTCTGAATTTAAAGCTCTTCTTCACTTTCACCAAAACTTGCAGAGCATGCAGCCTCAAGAAAAACACTTATAATTGCTTTGGAACCCAACAGCTGGAAAGCTTTAAGTTATTACCATTTCCCCTTTCTGGGTTGCACTGTAAAGTGATCCTAGGAAGCCCTTAATGGGTGGAGAAAAAAGACAGTCACAAGTGATGAGCTTTAATGCCATACAGGGCACACAGTGGCCAATTTTAGATCAAGACTATGACCCAGCAAGAGTTTGTGGTGGGGTTTGGTATATTGATTATGGCTGAGAGACTTCTGTTTGATTATGACAATTGTTTGGTTTTTGGATTCATTTGAGCAGACATTTTGGCATGTGTTCTGCTAATTGATTACTGTGTTGTGGAATTAGGCAAAAAATTAAAAAAACTTTTAACTTTTATAAAATGTTCTTCATTTTTTTCAATTATATTTGAGAGAGATGTTTTAAACTTGGTATTTCCTCAGGACCCTCCCCCAAGTATTGTACGTTTATTATGCAGGAAGTGATCTTCACCATGATGCATAAAAGTTACTGAAAATAGAAATAGCAACAACAGTGTTTGTTTGGTGCATTTCAAAATTCAATGAGAGAATAAACGTTTTGGTCTAGTAAAAACAAGTTCAAGATAAATAGTTTTAATAAAAGAAAACAGAACAAAGTCAACGGGATCTAGCTCAGTGAAAGAGGGTCTTGCCTTGACTTGCATACCACAGGTCTCAGGTTCGAATCCTCACAACATCATAATTGTGTATGTGTGTGTGAGAAATCCGCCTCCTCTCTAGTTTAGATTATGAAGAAAACAAAATAACTTTGAGAAATGAAAAGCATACGCAACCAAAGTTCAGATTTATGACGCTTTCCAAGTCCTCTGAAGTATATGGAGAAGCAAGATTCGACCTGGGAATTGAAGTTGCTGTCTGTTGTTGAGACACAGACCTGCAACGACAATCCCTTTCCAAGAGTAACATAAGAAGAACAAAGGAACAGACAAAAGTTTGGTCTACCAAGTTATAAGTAATATATATGTCAAAAGTGATGGGGGTTACCCAAGTTGGAGTTCTATTTTTCAGGTTTCTTTTTGTTTTCCTGGAGAAAATTGTGGACATTGTCATACCAATTTGTCTGAAAACTCTTAAACCAGTGTAAATATATAATGCAGACCACAAAAATAAAGTGTAGCATTCTTTTATGACAGCTGAGACACCAACTTCTATGCTCAACAGCAAAATGCACAAAAGAGTGTCTTCAAACCAAAATTTCTATCCTCTGAATTTGAATGAAAACATTTAATGTTGAAACAAATAGATTAAATGCTGCAATAAGCTTTTAACATTTAATGTTGAAACAAACAGATTAAATGCGGCAATAAGCTTTTAAGTTTTTTTTTTTTGGGTGCAACAATAAGCTTTTAAGTAAGTGTTATTTCTCCTAATTTAGAAAACAGAGGTCCATGGTTCAAGTTCAACCTGTATTATTCAAGTGCAGATACCCTTCAAGAAAGTGCAGGGAGAAAGTTGCTAGCATTCCCCTAAGCTTTTAAGCCAAGCCTCATAATCATTGATTTTAGCTGAAAAATTACGATTTCCCAGCTGAACCAAGCAATCGGAAATCCCCACGGGCAGAAACCCCCCACATTGGATCTGGTTTTGCAATTTTTATGTTACAGCACGAAGAAATAGCAAATTGCTTATTAAGACGGGTTGAACCCGCGCAATCACACTCAACCTGTTAAGCACCCTTCTTTTGCTGAAAGTTAAGAACTTGAACGAAGAAAAAAAACCCACATGATTTCGGTCTTCGAATTGAGAAACTTTCACTATTATGTTGTATCTTGCACTTCTATGTAACATACAATAAATTCTTGAATAGAACAGATATATACAATGCCTCTCTTACAATAACTGGTCCAACCAGCACACGAGGGATGGATGTGAGATGGATGTTGTATACATTCGTTGTATGTGAGCATTTTCCTTACAACTTAGTTTTAACTTCTAAAATCAGGATAAGGTCAAATTAGAACAAATTTCATGCAAGCAGAGGTCACCAAAAGTTGTCCAGTGATGTTCACTGAGACACCCCCTTTATTTTCTGGTCATAAAACATTCTAGCATTCTTACTAACAATTACACACATAAATACATATGGCACTGACCTGTTAATCACACAGCATACAAAACCTTTGGGAATGGTTTCCCATTATTCCTTAATCTCCGCTACCTAATAACTTATAGTGGCAAGAATACAAAGCAAACACACTGATCAAATTTATGATGATATCAATTGCCTACTGCAAAAACTCTCTTGGGTCGGTGACATAGCCGGTCAAAGCAGATGCAGCAGCTGTGTAGGGGGAAGCAAGATATATCTCGCCTTCCTTGTGGCCCATTCTGCCAGGGAAGTTCCTGTTTGTTGTTGAGACACATACCTGCAAAGACAAAATGGTATAATGTACCACAGAAATAAAGAAAAAAAATAGTTATCAAAACGAAGATATTTTCCTTGTTCATATAAAGTGGCACCCAATAATAGTAGGCTAGTAGCACTGAGAAGTGGATGTTCCAATATCCAAAAACATATTTTTTAGAGTTGCTTAATCCAAATTCATTTTTCCTTAAACATGAGGGCATGACCATTGCGAATGTGTTGCAGGTTAAGGAATAGACTTGCCTTAGGTTCATTCAAGCGAGCATAGGTGTCTTTAGGACCACCTAAGCAAGCACCGCAACTGGGACTCGCAGGCGTGTCACATCCAGCTTCCTCAAATATCTGTGAGCAAGTCTTGCCACCAGATCCTGGTACTGGAAGACTATACACGTCCATCCAAACCTACAGATTTTAGCATATGCAAAATATAAGTATCATCATGTATTTCATAGATTCCTTCATAAATTTATACTACAGATGTTGTCGCCTAAGCACTTAATTCTGTAGCATGACAAACCTTTTGGGTAGCAGGCACAAGAAATGTTGGCACTTTGACCTTTTTGCCCTGCAGTAAAGCAATTAGATCTTTAAAGCTAAAACCAAGAAACGAGAAAATTTCCCAGAAAATCAAATATAAACCCGGATGTGAAACAGTAGAAGGATCTACAATACAAACATGCACTCACTACCAAAAGCAAGTGCTAAAAACGACAAATAAAAACATTGAATAAAAAAAATCCAAACTGTACCAGCATACCATAACCCACATAATTGTGAAATTTAATAATGATAAAGAAAATACAGGTTGACTGCATTAATTTTGATTAGGAAAACGCATGTGATTTACAAATTGCAAATCATCATCAATACATAACTACACTTATATGCATGCATTTGATAACAAAACATTCGGATGCTTATCAAAGTCAGCACATGCTAACAATATTAAAATTCTTGAGCCATAGAGATTTGACTCCTTACTGATGCTAGAAAAACTTTAGCTGCAGCCATAAAATCCTCTGTTTTTCCCCCAGTACAAGAACCAATATATACTCTGTCAATTTTCACATCTTTGCATTCTCTTGCCAAAGCACGATTATCAGGAGAATGAGGCTGCAAAATAATTAAAAACAACATTAGTAGGACAAGAGAGGAAAAATTAGCAACCTTTGAAGATGTAAAACAGAGACTAAACATTATGAGATTAATCTATGTGCTACTCACCTTTGCCACCAATGGCTCTAGTTTTGAGATATCAAATCTGTACTCAGACAGAAATCTAGATGCAAACAAGACAAACTTATTAATACAAATGAATTTCCAAATATCATGATTATTAAGGACCAAAATAAAGTAGGTCAATACAAGGGATACAAAAGGCCAGCATGAATTATTCATTTTAACATTCAATTCTCTTAAATCTGACAAAAATTTACAAATGATAAGGTTACTAGCCAGTGATACAATCTGAACTAAGCTACAATGGTAAATGACCACATAGTACTTAAATTTGTATATTTTCAAAAAGAAGACTGCAGAATGATATCTGGTTATTCTAGCTTAGAATTAGAACCTCAAAATCCCAGTAAAATCATATTCTGAAAAGCTGACTTCATAATACTGGTAAATCTTGAAGGTACTTAAAAATGCATTAACCATAAAACTAAACAGAAAATTTTAGAGTGCATGTTTACATTGAATGCAAATACATGCTTCAGATTTCAAAGTTAAAACTACCTTGCTTTGTCATCACTGTATACAGGTTCATAGGGCACAGAAGTCTTATCCTGCAATTCAACATATAATATTATACAGGTGGTGCTAGACAACACAAATGTATGCGACAGGTAAAAAAAGAACAAGATCTATTGCAAAACTACCACGAAAAAGTAACGTCTGTACCAAGATAAAAGCAAAACCCTATGCATGGCTCTAAGGTAAGGCTTGCTCCCAACCCCATTCTACTGATTCTAAACTCAGCCTTGGGCCTGCTGCCATAAGGCATACCATTGTGTGCATGAGAGAGAGAGAGAGAGAGAGAGAGAGAGAGAGAGAGCTATCATAGCATTTGATGATTTGTAGCACCCCATTCTACTGATTCTAAACTCAGCCTTGGGCCTGCTGCCATAAGGCATACCATTGTGTGCATGAGAGAGAGAGAGAGAGAGCTATCATAGCATTTGATGATTTGTAGCACTAACCTCAAGGTACTTATATGTGGTGCTATCAGCAGGAACAATACCATTTTTACCCCCAGCCTCAACAACCATGTTGCATAATGTCATCCTTTCTTCCATCTGTCCAGCACAGGTTTAAAGAGTAATTAACTGCAACCAGATGAATCATGTCATCATACATGCATTCAGTGAGACCTTTAAATTTCACTTACAGATAAGCTTTCAACAGTGCTGCCAACAAACTCCATAGCTTTATATGTTGCACCAGAAACAGATATTTCACCAATAATCTGCCAGATGAAAATCATTTATCAGGGCAACAACAGGAAGACTGGTTGTGTTCATCAAGTTATATAGATCAAACAACTGAAAATCATAAGCTCTATCGAACTGATATATTATAACTTTTCAGTATGTCATGAACAATGAACAGAAACAAATGCCTTTAGACTTGGTTAAACTTACTTGCAGAATCAAATCTTTGGCAAGCAAATAGTCAGGCATTTCACCATCCATCACAAATCTCAATGTTGGAGGTACCTGCAATTTAAAGAAGGCAATCAGAAAAGTAAAAAAACACAACACAATTTATTGACCACAACAGAAATTATGAGTTTAAAGATTTAACTACCTAGATCACACACAGCACATACAGGAATGACAAACACATTTAGCTTCTAGAAAAGCACCATTTTCTTTTTGCTCTCCATAGTTTGTGGATTCCTGACCTGTTTTTTACATGTCTAACAACTTCTATTGTGTGCTTTTGAATTTTTGAAAATTGAGAAACCCAAGCAATGAGTATACCCCATTCTCAAATATTAGAAACTGAACATGCCTACGATAACAGAAATAATATTCTAAGAAGTCCACCTAGACTATTTAATCTAGGGTTTATGGCACAAGTGTGGTACTAGTGCTTACTTGACATGAATTTAGCATAACAAACACATGCTACTAGAGTCAGTTCTTTGATACTGCATGTATGTACCCGGCTCAGGCAATTTTAGTTACTTCTAGCCAAACACAACCATCCAAAAATGTCTAAATCAAATCCTTTCAAGTGCCCTATCATCACCTTCATGGCCACAAATAAAAAAAAGCAGAATGATGGCATAATAGTTCTGAAAACTTATAGATACACACCTTTGGACGTCAGCCCAGACACCATTCATTTAAATAACATGCAGCTTATTCAATCCTATTGTTTGTCACCACCTACTATCGGAAGCACATTTTATATTGCTTTCTTATCACTTATTATGACATAATTTAGTAAAATTACGAATTTGTACAACTACATACATTGTACCTGATGTTTCAAGTCAAATACTAGTTGTCAAAAATTGATGTTTCTATCAATACATGTAACATTAACACATGGGGCATCACCTAGATGACATGTTCATATCCAGAACAGAAATGTTTATGCATATACCAATGTCGATCATTAACTGAATCACTACCCCCTCAAACAATTTGTACATGTCATTATTCATACCAAAACCAAAGACATAATCCAACGTACAAGCCGAAATATCTGTACCATTATAACAATGTTGATGATTCATTATCCCTTCATTTATTACACAAACTCAGACACTAATTATAAATTACTCTAAAATCATCACCAATTGCACAGAAGGTAAGAAATAACTCCCAAACCATTAGTGTCACAAGATCAGCAAATAATATCAATGCCTCAGAAAATTTTGATAGGTGTGAAACACAATATGAAAGCTAAACAGGGAGAATGGGAGCCGTATTAACCAATATTATATTAATGGAAGTCAAAATATCCGTGGAATTACACCATTTGCATGACATCTTTTGGTCAGTGATAATTATATGTGATTGGGAAAGTAGAAATGAAAACAAATCTGAAACATCTGCAAACCTTGAGCAGGAGCTTCCCAGTGCCCAACACAAAACCTGCATCAGTGTTCCCGATTCCAGTAGCAAATTGTCCAAAAGCTCCCGCAGTACAGGTGTGAGAATCTGTACCCAGTAGGACCTGAAGGCAATATAAAGTGTTTGATTGCTGTTTTTTGGATTCTAAAGCCATAAAATAGTAGTGAACTCTGCAAAATGAAAGTACCTCTCCAGGCCTGCAATGGCCTTCTTGAGCAAGAGCAACATGGCACACACCCTTATAATCTGGGTTAGCCTGCAAAAATGAGAGTTAAACTCAATATCTGAAAATAAAAGCAAATAAACCATAAGAAACAATACGACTTCAGAGCCAAACCTTAAAATTACTCAGATCCTTGATATCATAGAAGTACTTGATGTTTTGTTCTGTGCAGAAATCCCTCAAAATATCCACATTACGATTCGCACGTTCATCACTTGTAAATATATAATGGTCAGGTATAATTACAATCTTTTCACGGTCCCAAACCTGTAATGTCAAAACGATGATGCAATATTTATCCCCCAAGAAAACATAAACAATGCAGCGATTACAAAGTTCAGATATGGAAAATAGACATTTTTAACCGTAAAAATACACACAGCAAGACAGAGCTGAAGATGTAAGCTTAAAAAAACCAAATATACGCCATCAAGCTATGAGTCAGGCAAATAAAATCCATCAACCAATTATCGGGGCATTTGGATCCCTAACACTCAATTCTGCTCCTGAGGGAAGCACCACAAGGATTTAGCCAACTCTACTCTATCTCTTTGTATATAGTTTCCAATAGTTCACCCTCCCCTTTCTTTTGATGTTTGAATAATATCCGAACTTATTAATCATCAATTTTTTTTCCCTCCACGCCTCCCACAGGAAACTCCTTAATTTATCAACTTTCCTAGCCACCCTATTGGACAATCTTAAAAGGGACATGAAATACATAGGGAGACTACTCAGTATAGGTTGAGTCAAGATAAGTCTCCACATCTAGCAACACAGCCTTCTTCCACTACCTATGTCACATGCCACTCCCTTTGCTAGAGACCTCTGGATCTATCCTTCACATTGATTGCTACCAGCACAACCTTGGGTGTGTTAATCTTTCGGCCTGACATAACTTAAAAGAGTGATAATCTGAACAAAATTGGCAAATTTCTCCACCCTAACTGTCAAGAAAAGAAATGTCATTCGCAAATTGAAGGTGAGACACTTGTTTTCACTCCTTCCCCACTGTGAAACCCTCTATGAAATAACAATTTCTAGCTCTCAACAACAACCTCCTAAAGATCTCAACAAATAATATAAATAAAACGGGGTAGAGCAACTCCCACCTGTTGTAGCGCCGAAGAAGCTCTAAATCTTCCTTTCGACCTCCCATCTATAATCATTGAAAAGCTAAAGAAGCTCGGGCAATGAATAATTCACAGCACCCACTTCCTGCCAAAACCTATCCTATGCATTTCTGAATGTGATCATTACCATTGCTAGATAAAGAGAGTCACCCTGACTTGATCAATGAACCTATTACGTCTCACTTAAAATTTATGCCAACTCCTTTTCGTTTTTGGTTTGTAAAGCATGTTTAGATAACCTAAGAATATGGCTTCGATTGTGCTGCTTCAGGGGCCATCCCGATTTCCTCTCCCTAGTTCAGCTCTTAAAGTTTAAGAGGGAGTTGGGCTGGTGGGTGTTTAATACACTGATGTTTTTGGCAAAAAATGAAGTACCTTGGCGTTCTGGCCGAACTCTTTCTTGAAGATCCCAAAGGAACCAGGGCCACAAACATCATGTGTCATCAAAACATCGACGTTAACCCAAACATTCTCACCAGGGCTCAACTGGGTTTTCTCAGAAGCTCTAGCAAATATCTTCTCAGTCATCGTCATTCCCGTCTTGACCTGAGAATGAATCAAAACCCAATGTAAAAAACCATGAGCTGGAGATTCCCATGAATTATAACCGCACAAAACAATGAAGAAAAAGGGAAATAAAGATCCTAACCGAGCCAGTAGTGGCAGGTTTGCGCTCTGATTGTTTTGGTGCAGTGACCGAACAGATTGTCTTGGATGTTCTCTTGCATTTCTGACTGGAAAGCGGCGATGCGGAAGAGAAAGCAGAGAGACCCAAATCTTTCTGCGGTTCAAATCAAATTTCAGAAGACATGGTTTAGTGAAACAGGAAAACAAAAGGAAAAAAAAGAGTTAAGACTTAAATGTGAGAACTTTATACGGGTATTGAACAAAAAGAGAACACCTTGTTGCTGATGAAAGAGGTGGATGGTGGAGCAACAGTGGAGCAAGCCGCCATGGGTGTGAAATGTGTGGTTATTCGGCAAAACACAGTTTTCCTAATGAAAAGCAAGTTGGGGTTTTGGTTTTGTGTTTGTTTGTGTTATTGAAACTGAGGGGCGGCGGCTGAGGGCGTGAACTGGGGCACAGTACAGATGACAAGTGGAGGCGTGTGTGCTTTTTTTAAAATTAGCTACAAAATTTTAACCTGTTAAAAGTGAATATGTGGAAAAAGCAGGCTACATTCCCGGATTTTTCTTTCTTTTATTTATCTATTTTATTTTAATTGGTTTTGTTTGTTCTTTTTAATCTTATTCAAGGGGTAAAATTAAGTTTTGCGTTGTAAAAAAATTCACTCTGTCTATCCATCCGGATTATCACTTTTGTTCGTTCTATTTTGGAGAGGCTTAATATCACAAAACATTCTTAAGGTTTATGAAATTATTAGATTACGTCCTTAATATTTTTTTTTTTGTCATTCGTGATCCTTAAAGTTAGTATATGTGATCACAAAAGGTCTCTGCCATTAGGTTTTGTAAAAAACTCCGTTAATTTGTTGACGTGACATGTATATATCTCACAAAATATTCATGAGATTCACCCACCTATCACAAATAATTCATGCGAAATTTCTTAATTTTTTTCATTTAAAATTTTGGTTTTCTTTTTTAAATTTTATGAATTTTGAATTATTTTTAAAAATTATTTTTTCATCTCCAATAATATAGTGTCATGTGTATTTAAAATACAACATATATTTTTAAATAATTTAAAATTCATGTGGCACATGCCCGTTGGATTCTGTCAGGGCTGACGTCATCGCGTGGAAATCAAATTTTTTTTTTACCGTTGGCGCATGTAATTCACGCGCCAACGGTAAAAAAAATTTAATTTACCATACACTGACGTCACAAAACTCAAGCTGAAGCCCAGGCAGAACTTGCCTTTGGGCCTGCCCGGGGTGGTGGGACCCAGCAGTTGCCCGAGCTTCTTCTCTCGCGCTGGAGCGCTTTTGAGCTTGCTAGGGGAGCCTTTTCCCCGGTTTTGGGTGAGCGCTGGAGATGCTCTTACTGAGCAACAAGGCTGCTCTATCCACCATGACACAAAATCAGGTAATTAACACTAATTATTCATATGAAAAATGTGATTCTATAAATGGAAAAAATTACTTATAACACGTGTACAAGACGTATGTGACTATATTAACGTAATTTTATAATTTCTTTTTATTTTCGGACGTGGCATTTGAGGGCCAAATTCTCCCTTAAACAAAGTATAATAATCAAAACGATCCCTCTTAATAAGTTAAGTTATATATAATATGTGTGTACATATATGATCTCACAGTACAATATAGTTTTGAGAATATAAATTCTTTTTTTTTTTCCATCAAATAATTATCTTGTGTTGCACTGACGCTATTTGTTGATACGCATGCAGCCAAGCTCGTCCCATGATCAAGATTCTGATGTAAGTTATCTTATTTCTTTTTTACAAATGCAAATCTTTTTTGCCTTCATAATCACTCAGCAGTAATACCATGTTGCCACAATTTTGGCTTCAACTCAAGGTATCGTTGGAGGATTTTGTTCTGGATCAACAATGAGTTGTGGTTTCGATTTTGAAATTCTCAAAGAATTAATGTAGACTCATTCTGGTAGCCACACAGAATGTGGTTAATACTACACTTAAGAGTAGATACTGTATGTAGATATAAAATTAGGCTATTTGCTGATCTAGAATTTAGATATAAAAAGCAAAGGCTCTTATGACTTATAAGGTAGTCATTTACTATATCCAGATGAGAGTAAATTAATAAAATTCAGATAATTAAGAAAATAAGATGAGAAACTTAATTAAATTTATTCATCACAATCAAAATTTGCACGGTAAAGACTACCATGGAATTTATAAGGGTTTCGATAGTAGAATTAGGTTAAAAGAGAAATTCAAATATTAAGCAAACAACAACTGAAATAAATTTAATAGTGAGAGCATCTCCAATGGTAAAACATTCAAAATATCAGAAAATGCCATTGGTTAATCCAAATATTAAGAATTGAAATTATTAATTAGATGAGGATAATATAGCAAATTCACACTTTTTTATATTTAAAAAAATTAAAATTAAAAGAAAAATCAGATAAATTTAAATTTTTGTAGAAAAAGTCTCTCGCAGATGCGGAAGCACGTGCTGAGAGGCTAGTAATTCAATAACGAAGCTGTTTATAGAGTCTTTGTCAATGGCAGCTAGCTCCTTCCTACTATAGTGTGGTTTGTAAGCAATTTTTCTTATAATTCTATGACACAATTTGTTCATTAATTAATCGTTATTATTTCTATATTAAGCATTAAAGAAAGTATAATAATATATAACCGAAAAAGATAATATAATAATGGCAACTCTCACTTTAACCGAGTACGTACAAACTCTCTTCCAAGAAGAAGTGCCCTGCTTGCAATTTTCTTTCTAATTTCTGTCACACTTTGCACACATGCCTACGCAGCATTATGTGATTAACAGCAGAGCAATTTTCATCGGACTAAATGTTGGTGTTTCCCTCGGACAAGCTGTTGATGAGAGAATGGTTAGTGCAGCATTATGTGACTGACAGCAGAGCAGTTTTCATCTTTCAATGAAAACAACCTTATTGACATTATGGTGGTTTTGCTGCTAGCTAGGTTGTTTTTGCGTATGAATTTTTTGTTTTCGGGTGAAGCTAGCAAAACTCTTTTCATGGTCCTATATGTAATAAATTTTACTTTTTATATAGGTTTTTTTTTATCACAAAATGTCCTTGATGTTTGTGAAACTATCAGATTGTATCCTTAAAGTTTTTTTGTATCACTCATGGTCCTTAACGTTAATATGGGTGATCTTAAATAGTCCATATGTCAAAAAAATTATTAAATCCAAGAATATAATCGTCAAATCAATTCAAAATTATAATATATATATATATATATATAAATCTAAAAACCTGTAACCATAACCAGGATGGGGGAAATACAAAAAATTAGGAAACCACCATTACAGCCTTGGTTGCCATTGCCTCTGGTACAGTCCAGAAGTTGTTGCTCGGACAGTGAGATCAGTTTCCCAATTTTGATTTGGATAATCCCTTCCACTGCTGCCACTGCAGAAAATGCCTAGCAACAGCCTACATATATAATACAAAAACAAAAACATCAATACTTAGTAAAGAATATGGAGGAGTTAAGAAGGTAATTAATATAAGGAAGGTGGATCTCTTAATTACCATAGCTTCCTTGATTCTTTTTGGGGGTGACAACTGCTGTTTTGCCAAGAAATTTAAAGATTTTTCATCACCAAAAGTTTTTAGCGACATATGTTCATCTGATTTTTCGTGGCTAAACATTTTCTGCGACGGTGTTCTTCAATTTTTCGTCACTAAAAGTCAAATTTTCCGATCAACTTCATACTTATATATGCCTTGGGCTCTGGCCAATTACGACGAATGTTCCAAAATTCCTGATTTTTTGTATTTCCCCGATCCTGATTATGGTTACAGGTTTCTAGACTTATATATATATTTTATAATTTTAGATTGATTTGACGATTATATCCCTGAATTTAACAGTTTTTTTGACAGATGGACTATTTAAGAGCACCCATATTAACGTTAGGGACCATGAGTGATACAAAAAAACTTCAAGGATGCAATCTGATAGTTTCGTAAACGTCAATGACGTTTTGTGATAAAAAGCCTTATATATTGATTTGAATGTCTGTTAAGATTTATTATCTTCTTTAAATAACATTTTTGCTTATCTCTTTTGCTAAGAGTTTGATAATCCAAATATGTTTTTCAGTCTTAGCAGAAGATTAATTTGTTACTTAACTAATATCTTGTCTTAATAGAGTATCTCTCACGCTTATCATTTGAAGATAGAGATTAAATTGTTACATGCTCCGAATTTGTGACGGATCTAGGAATCTTGTCTCTTGGGGTTATAGTGTAAAACAATATAATCAAGTCATAAATTCAATTTCAATTTAAGGGAAGGCACACACACAACAGGTGGTGGACACGACGGCCGGCAAGCATGTAATGGAGGAAAGGAGATGGGGGTTAAGGGTTTTTTTTTTTAGAGGAGGAGGAGGAGGGGTGTTAGGGTTTGGAGGGTTTCCTATGGGGTCACACAATCGGTTCAGGTGGACCTCCAAACCTATTTCCATGGCTTTCATATGGTTGTTTGACCCCACTGACCCTACTGACCCCACTGTAGCTCTATCTCTACTCCGAACCATAAAATATGCAACATGTAAATACCCTTTTGTTTGGCATGATTTTAATGGAACATAACACTAAACTAGTATTATATTGCACCTCTGAATACATGTGTTTGTGTTTGGACCCAAATTCGGCACGCCCAAAACCAGAGGGCAGGCCCATTATAAAATTGCCTGCCCAGCCCAGAGGTTTGAGAAAAATAAAATCCAAACAGTTTGGGCTTCGCACCAAAAACGTCGGAAATAAAAGCCTCAGCCCAAAGGAAGTCCAGATGTGGAAACCTTCGAAGACACACCCACGTGATTGCCTCAGCTTTGGAAAAGTCAGCAATATCGACTAAAATTTAAAAAAAAATATGAAAGGGACGTCTCTGAAATACTGCCAATTGAAGATCAAAAACCCATCTATGTTCAAGATTTTGCTCCAAATCGATGCACCACCCCCCAAGGAATTCACGGATCACGCTTTCTAAATTAGAACGGGAAACAGGGAACCATTCAGAAAATACAAAAGAAAAAGAGCCAAACCGCCATAGAAAGCCCACACAGATGATGGCGGTGGTTGAATTAGAAAACTGCCACCCAGGAAACCAGGGAAGGGACTGCTTTAGGAGGTGACTGCTCAGAACCTATCTGCTTTGATTGATAAGAAATCCTTCTTACTTTATATTATAAGAGATCTTTTTGCCGCCCATTATTTAGGATTAAAAATCACCTCCCTAGGAGGGTCTCTTATAAAAACGAAAGTAGGCAAAGGAACAAAGGACACACAAAACTCATCAAACAAAAAAAACAAACGAGAAAACATCTCTAGATCAGAATTCCAAAATTCAGACTTAGAAAATAAGTCCTCTGAAAGCGAGATCCCTCTCGTTACAAGTTTGGTTCAGCAAAAGCCAAGACAAACACAGTTTGAGTTTTCACAAATATGAAAACCTCAACAAATTTTATAGCATAGTTCCAGCTTGCTAAATACTCGAGAATAGCCACTTCTGTCCCTTCAAACTGAAGAAATCGCAGTTCTGCCCGCTCAAAAGTCTTCCAAGGCTTGAAGTAGATTGAAGCTCTGCCAAAATTGAACTTTGGTATCGATTTACAGCTAAAGCCAAGCAGCTAAAGTTGTTGACAGTACAGTCCAGCATAGGCATGCCCAGTCCAGCCCGGATCAGAAGTTTCCACCCAGGTAGAAATGGGGTTTCAGCCATCTTTTTGCCTTTCTAGAGTCGGTTCCTCCCTGCTTAATTTTGTAAAAGGGAGTTCTGCCTGAAAACAGTACTTTATTATTATCTATTCTGGCCAGAACAACCATTTGATACTGAGATAAATTGTGAAAGTCCTCACCAGTCTGAGGCAAGAAAAGAACTTACTTGGGAGATATTCCTCACCCAAATTCACAATCGTTTGTTTTAGGGGTCAGTAACTTGAGGCGCAAGTTATCCAATCTAAAAATAAGTCTGCTAGAATCTACATTGCTAGCAGTGGCACGCTCACACACCAAAGAAAGCTGACTTGTCGACCAGCAAGTGGTCTTCAAGCCAGTGGGGAACTTCGCCCTTCCACATCAGGAGTTAAACACGAAAACGGGTGAACAGTTTGATGGCAAAAGGGTGGTTTTGCAAAATGGAATCGGGGGAGGGGAAAATTAGGTGAAAATTTTCAAATTTTTATAATTATAAAACTATTAAAAATGATGTGGAATATTGGTAAAGTTTGAGGGAGGTATGTGAAAATATGAATAAATTTCAAGGGATGTATGCACAATTTAATTTTTATTGTTAAATTTATTTTTGGAGAAATTTTTACAAAAACACAAAATATGAGAGGGGTGTCAATCTAATTAATCCTTAATTATGAGAAGAACTTGCATGAACAGGGATGCTATCGTAGCGGTATTCTAAGCCTGTCACTCATTATTATGTCGGAAAGTTAAAACCCAATAATAAGTAATTGGTTCGAAATAACATCCCGATGATATAAATAGGCCCACCCATTATTGTGTTTTACATTGTGTTTCATTCCTAGAACTCCACCCACTATTTTTAAGGATGTGGGTGGCATTCTAGGAATGCAAACTTTGTATGTTACATTGGGCCTGAATGGCCCAATTGCCCACCGAAATGAAAAATGCTTCATGGAGCAAAGCAAATAGCGTCTTTCAATCTCTCTCACTCGCTCATGATTCTCAAGCAACAATGGCAGCCATGGAAGGCGTGGTACAGAACCAACCTCCTCAGCCCCAACAGCAACAACCACCGCAACCCATGGCGGTAGAGAGGCTAAACGACGCCGTGCAGCAACAGCTGAACCTAGAGTCCGTCAAGACCCGAGCCATCAGTCTCTTCAAAGCTATCTCTCGCATTCTCGACGACCTCAACGCCTACGCTTACGCCAACACAACTCCCAAATGGCAAGACATTTTGAGCCAATACTCCATGGTCAATCTCGAGCTCTTCAATATCGTCGATGAAATCAAGAAGGTCTCCAAGGCCTTCGTGGTTCATCCCAAGAATGTGAACGCTGAAAACTCTACAGTGTTACCCGTGATGCTGTCCTCGAAGCTATTGCCTGAGATGGAGGTTGAAGACAATGCCAAGAGAGAGCAATTGCTTCATGGTTTGCAGAGCCTCCCCATAGGTTCGCAAATTGAGAAGCTGAAGGTGATTTAGGGTTCATTTTAGCATCTGGGTTTTGTTCCAATTTTGTATGTCTATTCAATTTCAGAAGCTTCAGATTATTGTATGCAGGCAAGGATTGATATGATTGGAGCAGCTTGTGAAAGTGCTGAGAAAGTATTGGCTGATACTCGTAAAGCTTACTGCTTTGGAACTCGTCAAGGCATACCTATTGTTCCTACTCTGGACAAGGCTCAGGCTGCCAAAATTCAAGAGCAAGAAAATCTTCTCCGTGCTGCTGTTAATTTTGGCGAGGGTAACAACTATTCATTGCCTTTCTGAAACACTTTCTGCTTCTCAATGTTGCAGTTTTTGTTAACGACTTGCTTGATTGATTTTGGTGATCTCTTCATTCATAAACTCTACTTTTTAGGTCCTTGCTCAGCTTTAGGTTCTTTTTTCTTAGTATTGCAATCGGGTTATTGCTTTAACTTTCAAATGTAGCGTCTCTATTTGTTTATGATCTAGTACTTGTCATTCAAACCGAGTATGGATATATGTGAATGGTTTCATATGGGTTTGTAAATGCATGCATGCAGGATTGAGGTTACCTGTAGACCAAAGACAGAATACAACTGCACTTCCAATGCATCTGGTAGATGTGCTCACTGTAGGTGATGGAGCTCAGCCTTTTGCCGAAACTTCTGGTAATAATCAGTTACTTGTTGTTCAACCATGATTTAACCTTGAGTTGATGTACTAGGTTGTACCCCATTGCTTTTCAGGTGACTTTAACTAAAGTTTTTTCAGGTATGTACTTAAAGAATACCCCTGTATCATCAAGTAACTTGACTGCTCAGAGCCCTTTGATGCAGGTTAGATGATAGACTTCTTAAAGGGCCACTTTGTGAGTTTGAATTCTTAATTGAGGGGAATTGCTAATCCAGTTATGATGATAAAGTTATTTCGTTTTGTTGTCCATTGAAAGTACTGTTTTCATCATCATCTCTCCCTATACATAATCACATTTTTCAGAATATAAGCACACGGATCTCTGAATCTTTCCTCGCATTTTCTCTGCCATCACTCATTTTGGCCGCTTTTGTTGTTGTTGTTGTTGCATTTATTCCCATCTACTTTGATCACATCACCTGAAGTTGCAAGACCTACATCCTCAAAGTTTACACAGCTTAGATACTCTCTCCACAAAAGGACCGTTTCGTTTTCCATCTTGTTGAAACTCTTTGCTTCATTCTCTGCATTTGTGAGGTCAATTATACAGTTTTAAAATTTCTTATTTCTGTAGCTTTATTGTATTCACTTTGGTTTTTGGTTCTGGGCCTAACCAAAATGAGTGTTTGAGTAATGAGGGATCCCTTCCAGTTGTCTTGAGCTATTGTTTGGTAAGTAGTGAGGGATCTCTTCCAGTTGTCTTGCGCTATTGTCTGGTAATCATGTTGGCAAGGCTATGTTCTTGGCATCCTTACCATTACCCCTTATCAGTTCCTTCATCTAAACTTCTACTTTTATTATTCATAAGTTTATTTTGTAAAAATGTTGAGTTGGATCCACCTCAAACCCATTTAGTGGACTGATTTTTTGGCCTGTAATTTGGATTTGAACTTTTTGTTTGAAAGAGAATAGGGTTTGGTTAGGGTCTCACATAACCTTGTTCAACCTTAGCCAACAACATAAAGTTGTTTTTCAAGTTTCCTTACTTTGATGAATGTTTAAATGATATAGATGTACTATGCATCTTCTGGCCCTCTTACTCAACAACGTCAAAAGCAGGTTTCTGGATCACAACTAATGGGAAGACCGGCTGCATCTCCTGGTGGTACCAGTGTTTCAAACTTTGATAACACAACGACATCTCCACTGCCGTATGCCAACTCACCAAGGTCGAGCACAAACATGATGAATACACCATCCCCTCAACAACAAAGCCAACAACAGAAGCAACAACAACAGCAGCAACAGCAGCAAAAATTGATGCAATTACCTCAACATCAGCAGCAGCAACTCCTTGCTCAGCAACAATTTAGGCAATCTGCAATGCAAGGACTAGGGCAAGTAAGGTTTTATGCCAACAATCTATATGCTATTTTATGGCTTAGGAATTGTTGCCACATCATCCATTTCATTAAAGACTCAATGCGAGTTTCCAAATATTTATTTTCTAGATTAAGTCCATGGCCAGTCATCTAGAGAATGTAACTTTTGACTCTCTCATTCATTATGCAGAACCAACTGCAACAGCTGCATGATTTGCAGGGCGCGCAGAAGTTTCAGTCGGTAACTTTGTTGCTAACTCCTTTTTTGCCTTTTTTCTTTTTTCTTGTCTCTTTTTCTGATTATCATCTCTTAGTAGTTCTCTTATGTTTTTCTAAGGTTCTAGACGCTGCTTTCATTGAATCTTTCACACTTTCAGGAATTAGATATGTACTTTAAGATATTAATGAAAAACCTATTTACTTGCGTTGCCCTTTTGTTTAATACGGTGGAAGTATTTGCATCCGCATATCCCCACAAATTACAAGCCTTGTGCATCTGCGCCTATAATCTGGGTGTTGGTTCTTAATACTTGGATAAGAGTTTGGGCTTCTGAATGGATGACTGTAGTGTCATGGGGAATGAATGTGTGCTTTTCCCTTGTGCTATGTTGGGTGGTTTGTAGCCTTGAGGAGTTCATCTTCATATTAGAGAATTGTGCAAAACTCTAGTATTTTAGGCGTTACTCTTTCTTTCTCTCCCTCTCTCATGTTATTGGCAAAACTATATGAGCTTTTGCATTAACAATGCAAAATAGACCCATTTTTGGGGTTACTTAACTAGTAATTATTATTCTTTCTCTAGTTACACGGACAACATCAAATGCAATTTTCTCAGCCTCTGGGGCACCAGCAATTTCAGGGTAGGCAGTTGCCTTCTGGACACGTTCAACATGGCATTGGTCAAAACCAACTTAATCCAGGAAATCAAATGAATCGTCATCTTGGCCAGTTTTCTGGCGCTGCAAATAGTGCACTATTTAATGCTGCTCAGACGACACCGAGTCAAATGGTTAGATTTTGTGTCTATTCATTATCAATTTATTATTTGCAAAGAGTGGGAAGATTCTATTCATTGCATGATTCAGAACATCAACTTGTATTGTTTGTGATATGCATGTATTTTTATATTGTGTAAGTTTTGCATAACTCCACCTTTATGCCCTTCTATTTCATTTAATTCAAAGTGCTGCATTTTTTTCACTTCTTGATGATATTTATGCCATTACATCTTCATTTCTTTTCCTGTTCCAGATACCAAACATTTCGGCCACTATGCCCTCACAATCACTTCTGCCTCGAATGCAGGTACATTTCCTATATTAGTTTCTTCATTTTATTAGTTTGTGCCTTTTCCTTTTTGCTTGTGGAGTTCTATATTCTCAAAGGCTAACTTATCTAAGGTGGATGCTGTATTTTGATGATATGAATTGTTTTGATATCATGTGACTGATAATGTGATGACTTAATCCCTTTTGCTCTTTTTGCTCCACAGTTTGAATTGTCTGGTAACAATCCCCAGAGAAGCCATGCTTCCCAAATGTTGAGTGATCAGAGTACGACATACGCCCGTTCTTGGTCTAATATTAACCTCATATATGAGTATTGCAATCAGGTTCTTCTTGTTCCTGGTTTGATTTAGTAGTTGGGTCTTTGCTTGCAGTGTTTAACATGGGAGCAGCAAATACTAGTGGTATGATGCCTATACAGCAGCAGCAGCAGCAGCAGCAGCAGCAACAGCAGCACGGTTCGCAAGGTGCATTCGGAAACATTCCACCAAATGCTCAGAATCTTCAGCCTAATATGGTAGCACTTCAGGGCACACCACAGAATCATCCCAATTTTGGCCAACAGAGACAGCAAAATCAGCAATAAGACTAATAGTGTTTCTAGTTTGTCCACAGAAACTTCAGAACTTCTAAATTTTTGCTCTCTGAAAAACAGAGTGAGTGTCTATCTGTTTGGGTAAAATAGCTAAGAATTGGCAATTGGCACTAACCTGGTGTATGTAATTGTTGTTATTGACCTATATAAAAACTTGTACATGCTGTTTATTATCTAGTTTGTAAAAACACTTTCCAGTTCAGTGATAATCTCTTACACTCAATTCAGAAGCTAAATCAATAACTTTGCAGTCATCCATTCAGAAGCCCATACTCTTATCCAAGTATTAAGCCCTGACACCCAGATTATAGGCACAGATGCACAAGGTTTGTAATTTGTGGGGATACAGCAGCTAAATCAATAACTTTCCAGTTCTGTAAAGGAGCTTCTGAATGGTTCTTAACATATTTTGTTTTGATAAAAGTTAAATCAATAGAAATGAATTAGACTCTTATTATCTCTTCAAAATATAAATTAATTCATGCGGATCGAGTTCATTTTCATTCACAATTCACATAACAACCAAACCAAACAAAAAACTAACTGAATAATGGACTTCCTTTACGACCACTTATAGCAAATGTCATATTGTTGGTTGTCCCAGTTAAACATGCAAGGGCCACCATCACGTATAACCCAATAACACTCACTGCAATCTCTACCATCTCTCCAGTGATTATACACGTCGAACCAGTGAATCGATGCATCCGGCAACTGAAAACCGCAGTAGAATCGTGTTATTCCGATAAATGTCGGTTTAAAATGGAATTCAAATGAGTCTTGAGGTTGGAGCACTTGGATACCAATGTCATCATCCTCGGATCGGCAGTTAACGGTGAGGGTCGAACCTCCCTCCAATGCATTTGTGACTCTAACATGTCTTGTCTTCCGACCAAGCCCTGCCCACGTGAAGAAGAAAATGAACATGGTGAGCAGAGCTACACTTCCATAATTGAACCGAGCCATGCCAGCTATGGCTTGTGAAGAAACTAATTTTATGACACTGGATGGAACATGCTTTTATAGTTGCTATAGTACAATAAGATTATGGTAACCGATGTGGTTGATAAAACCTAGTAACAATTTGATGGGAATAATAATGTGGAAAGATAAGTAAGAAAAAAGAACAACAGTTGAAATTGGAATGGCTCAATATGAATTAATTTGACAAAAAAACGTAAAAGAGTTCATAATTGTCACATAACCGATATTGAAGATTTGTAAAAGGAATATTATAACTGACATTGAAGATTTCTTCAACTGAAAATCTTGCATTTGACCATCCTTGAGGAGGAGCTCCTCTCCTCAAATGGGATTTTGAAACTTTGTCAATTTCACTGAACTTTTTATTTTATTTTTTGAAATTCTTTTAACTTTCTTTGTTTTGGAACAAGTTTCAAAATCTAAATTTTGAAGAGGAGATCCTCTTTAGTTTTAAGGAGCCAAACTTTGATCTCTTAAATATAATGAACATAGAGCAATATGACCATGTTCCATTTGGAGTACTTTTTATTTATAAGAGACATAAATGAACATTAAATACATAACACGAGCCACCAAGGCTATAGCTTTCACAAGTTATCAATTATTCATTTTTTATTAGGCTTTTGTAGTACTAATAATATTAATAAGATCAATTAGCTTCTGGTCTAGTGGTATTTGTCTCATTGTCGTTTGAGGAGGTTTTAGGTTCGACTCACATGAATAACAAGAACGATATATATATATTTATTATGAATTCTGATCAAAACGATTGCCGCTAGGAAAGAACAAATCTTGGCTGTAGGTTCCTCTTCCTCACGACATGAGGCTTTCTCCTTGTTAATCAACCAAAGAAGTTCGGCGATTAAGCTAGGAGGCTCTCCCAGAGTTATGATTGTCAAGATGGTGCTCCAAGAAAAAATAAATAAATAAATAAATACTTAGTTGATATATTTATGTGGAATCCTACATAAAAGAAAAGATAAAGGCGTTGTGTGACTTTGGATTTTGATTGTTGGTTTTTTTCTTTCTTTTTGTGTCCTTTGATTCTGAATAGTTCCTTCCTATTTATAGGAAGAAAACCACAGCCTTAATAAGAGCCTTGAGTAGAAACAAAATATATAAGCACTGCGTTTGGTTGATATGAAATGAGGCTGGGGTGATAAATCAATTGTTTTTCCATGTTTGGTAAGTCCAGATATGGGAAATGGTTGCCTAATACATGAGAAAACAGGGGGAAAAAATGTAACCCCCCCTGGGTTTCATTTTCCCTTCTCATGAGAAACTTTGGGAAAATGAGCCAATACACATTTGACCATTTTGTTCTCATTAACAATTTAGAATTACAATATAGCATTAAATGCATGTTTTTAAATTTGATTTCATATGATATAATTGAAAAATTAAACAAACTTTGTTTTACATTCCTACTCAAACTAAACATGGGAAACGAAATAAAATGATATTTCCTAGTTACTTGCCCAACATTACCAAACATGGGAAATAAATCTTCCATTTCCCATCATTGGGAAATTATTACCTATCAAATCTTTTCTGCAAACCAAACGGGACCTAATAGGCTATATGATGCAGTCAATACCAACCTTGATATGACATGACTTGTGTAAGAATAAAACTCTTGCTTGCGCAAGAAGGAAGTCTTCTCTATTATATCGCTCCATCTCTCTATCTCTAAGGCCCCGTTTGGTTCACAGAATGGATTTGAGGGGAAACCATTTTCCATGTCATTTCCCAAAGAATGAGAATGAAAGATTCCTTTCCCACGTTTGGTAATGTCGGGAAAGTAATCGGGAGATTTCACTTTGTTTCCTTTCCCATGTTTGTTTTGAGTAGGGATGGAAAACAAAGTTTGTATAATTTTTCAATTATACCCATAGTAAATTAAATAAAAAAAGAATGCATTTAATGATATGTTGTAATTATAAATTGTTCATAGGGAAAACAAAACCCAAATTAAGAAGAGGGCTTCACTTTCCCTCCTACTTTCCCATGTGCCAAGCAACCGTTTCCCATTCCTAGACTTACCAAATATGAGAAAGCAATTGAATTCTCATTCCCAAACCTCCTTTCCCATAAACCAAACGAGGCCTAAATAGAGTGAGAATACTTATGTGAGTGTGTTTTTGGCCGGTAGCACAGGAACCTCCTTTATAGACTTCACTCAAGAGTCTTGCTTGTCAAGGAACTCTTGAGCTCTCCTTAAGCCAATCTAATTAGATATTGTATCCACTTGAGCATTAAAGTTTGGCACAACTTGTTAAGAGATTATCCATGGTTAAACTCTTCATAATTTATTAATGGATATAATCCCTTAGTATGAATAGTTTATCCGTATGGGCGTGGATGTTCTAAACTAATCAACACAAGACTAGGAAACCTCAAATGATTAGAAAGTGTTCCAATAGAATATAAACTCTTACACGTAGAAGAGGATAAGTAGAAAAAACCAAAAAGAAATGGACGGTGGATTTGCATGCTCAAGATCCTAGGGAAGTGGGAAGGGCCAATGGAAGTGGAGAGACATAAAGGGCACCAACTGATGAGTCAAAAAGAGAAGGGAAGAAAAAGGGATATTCAAAATAATGCCAAGAATGAAGTGAAGGCCTCCCATATGTTGGAAAAATTCTGGTTGCGAAGAGTCATTATAATACTTCTTTGTTAATATCCTATGGTTTGACTTAGTCCAAACAAGTAAGCCTTCGTGAAGAAGGCTCGCTTTAAACTCGGAAGAATCCAGGCATTCATTCAAGCAGATACGTGTACTAACCAAGCTTCAATCATAACCATGCGATCATATACCAAAAAAGGAAAAGAAAAATTCCTAACCCTTAAGAAAAATTCCTAACCCTTAGATGATAGACAGAAGAAGACAACAAGTCTCAAAAGGCCGAATAATAAAAAGCAGTGGATCTTGACCCTGCGATGTGGTTGTTGGATTGTATTTTTCCTTCGTTGCCTTTCTAACCTATCAGTCCACTACAGTGGGGGCATGTTTCTTTTTGGGACTGCAACTTGTAGCCTGGCTTTTTGTTCAAATTATTATTCATTTTGGGAATATTTTTGTTCACTATTTTAATTTAAGGTACTATTATTCTCAATATTTGATACGTGCTCATAAGTATAACTATAGTTACATAAATTAAAGTAAAATATTAATCATAGTTATGTCTATAGACACGTGTTAAGTATTAACAGGGACGGACCCAGGAATTTTGTGTCGTGGGGTCATAGTGTAAAAGGTTGTGGGGGGTGGAGATTGGGGATTTAGGTATGAGGGTTTAGAAAATAGGTGTTTTGGGAAGAAAATTCGGGAGGAAGAAGAAGAGAAACTGATCTGTGTTTTTTTTTTATAACACCTGGGCCAAAACGACGTCGTTTTGGCCAGGTCTTTTAAAAAAAAATTTCGCTGGTCCAAAACGACGCCGTTTTGGCCAGCGAGTTTTAAAAAAAAATTCGCGCGTCTGGTCCAAAACGACGCCGTTTTGGCCAGCGCGTTTTAGTCCAAAACGACGCCGTTTTGGCCAGTCTGTTTTAAAAAAAAAAATAGAAGCTGGGCCAAAACGACGCCGTTTTGGCCAGCTCCTTTGAAACAGAACACAGCCCCCTGTTCATCTTCTTCTTCCTCTTGTCTGCAGATCCCCTCTCTCATGGGGTCATACCCCATTTCAAAGCTACCTTGTAGCTTGCTTCCATGGACTCCATGGGGTCGTTTGACCCCATTGACCCCACTGTGGGTCCGTCCTTGAGTATTAAGAAGAGTGGTGAGCTTACACATTGGGTTAAAGTGGTGAGCAAAAATATTTCCTATTTATCTACGCAAAAAGTTGGTAGTGTGAGTAATCTGAGCCCCATAATTAGACTTATAAACGGGTAAGATTCAGATCGAATATACCTCAATCCAAATCCAAATCCATTTATAATCGGTTTGTTGGATTCATATCGTATTTAGACTATCAGATTGCACTATCAATTCATATCAGTTACACATCGAATTCAGATCGGATTTATTTTGTGATGTACAAAAAAAATTAATTTTTCATTATTAGCCTCATTCTTTTATTGTATTTATTTACTTTTTATATCAATTTTTTGATATTTTATCATAATAATTAGTTTTAAGTGTATTCTTAGTGCATAAAAAACTAAAATTACTCATTTACAAATATAAAATATTAATATAAAGTATAAAAAAACTAAATTATACTTCATACTAAGTTGGATTGGATCAACTATAATGCATATCCGGATTCATATATAATCGAATTATCGGATTCGAATTGTAATCGGATTATTATATTGAGAAGTCCAATCCATCTTTTATTAATTACACCAGATTTGGATCAAAATCCGATCCATTGACAGGTCTACCCATAATCCTCGAGTGTTCTTTGGCATCTACTTCCTCATCTATTATTTACTGTGTGTTCATCCCCTTTCAGATTGATTGATATACAAAAATAACAACAGTGCGCAGGTAGAGAAAGGTGAAGTGCGAAAACCACATCATTTTGTCCTTAGAAATTAGAATGATGGGACCTTGGAGATGTCCTACACATTTAAGTCTTCGTCTCCTACAAGCCAAGGGTAAGTTGCCGCCCTATTGCCAAAAAGGGCTCCACCTGTTGAGCAGGAATAGTGGAAATTGATCATAAGCCTTCCTTAAGAAGGTCACACAGAGAGAGAGAGAGCTTTCCTGAGAGGTTCCTACCTCATCAAGTAAATATGTGTATATAAACAGGCCTCTAGTAATTAACTTCCATAGTTTCAATTTTCCAATAAAATTCAAGAAGAACACACAGAAAAAAGTTTTGTTTATATAGAATAGATCATCACCAGAGAAATGGAGGAGTTGCGTCAAATT
Organism: Prunus persica; assembly: GCF_000346465.2. Classification (NCBI taxonomy): domain Eukaryota; kingdom Viridiplantae; phylum Streptophyta; class Magnoliopsida; order Rosales; family Rosaceae; genus Prunus; species Prunus persica. The sequence continues at coordinate 3,486,991 of NC_034009.1, forward strand.
GCATTTGCATATTACAAGGATGTACCGGAGCACGTGAAGATGTGGGTGCAAGAGTTCTTGTCGGAAATCGACAGGGATGGGAACGAAAAAGTGAGCCTGCAAGAGTTCTTGGCATACATGGGCATGCATGAAGATTCGAAGCATCTCTGTACCCCAAGTTTCTTCGATGAGCTAAAGCAGGAAGGCAGGGAAGAGTTAGAGTTCATAGACTTGCTGGCTCTCTTCTACATTGTTTCCACTGGAAGGCCATTCTGCAGTGGCCACTGCAAAAACTTCATAAAGGGAGGGTATTTCACTTGCGTCCAATGCTTTTATCATTCCCCAAAAACCTTCGATCTTTGCGCCGTTTGTTACCTTGACGGCAAGTATGTCCATCGCCACAAAAACTTCCTTGATGACTTCCTAGTGCTAAAAACCAAGAGGGCAGTGGGAGATAATTTGAACCAGCATGGAGAAGCATCAAGCATAACTAGTAAGGTATGCTCCTTAAATTAAGTTCATACATATAATAAGTGCCGGAATGAGCTACCTATGGCCTACTTTTGTTACTGATTATATATATGTAAGCTAATTTTAATGTTTTCGTATCAGAATTATGTTGTGAGATTATGAATCTTAATCTCATATGAAATTTCACAGTCTAAACTCTAAACATACACATTCTATTTTATTTTATGGAACATGGAGAAAATACGCGTTTTCAGATGGTGTGATTGCATAAAATTTTCCGGTGTACGTATTCCTATATATTCAGCTCATTAATTAATTTTCCACCATATATATAATGCAGGCAAAGGCACCAGAGTCTGGCACTGGCAGTACACCAGCAGAGACAATGAATTCTTCACGTTCTTCTTCCTCTTCTTCATCATCATTATCTTTTTCTTCTTCTACTACTACTGCTACTACAGCAGAGTCAACAAACGACTCTACTTCTTCTGGTACACTCACACCAAGGACAAGCAGTTCCACTACTACATCCAATGCACTGGTTCCCGTGAATCCAAGGCGTAATGATGTAAGTTCCTCTTTCTCCCCAACTGATAGGTTGATCTGTCCCAACGAGGAATTTTATCTATGGAAATTCAAACTTAGGATCTCAGATATGTTGGAGACTAAATGCTCTTTAATCACTAAAACTATAAGCTCAAGCATATGCAAACCTTTTGCCATCCCCATTAGGATCACAATTATTCTCTAATTAATTGTGATTATTTAGTTGTTAACGACTCTCAGTCATTCATATGGATGAGGATTGTGTGGACTCTATTATGTGAAGTAATGTGGGACTCACAACCTAGTCCAATAGGACCCCCTGTCCTAGCATTGATAATTAATTCTCATTTTATTATTGTTATTGCTAATATATTACATATGCCTAAAACTTTTGTGATTGTGTATAAAGTAAATTGCACGTTTTTTTTTTTTGGGGGTTGTGTTGTGGGTGTTCTGAGAGTAAATGGCATGTTAGTCCTCTGAACTAAGTCATATTTCATTAGCAGACTTACATATTTAACCAAAATGAAACATGATCACCTGTACATAGTTATTAAAAGGAAAAATATACATGTAACAAATTGAATTTACGAGATTGATCGGGAGGTCATGTTATTTGTTCGTCTCAATGTGTTTCTGTTAATTTTCAATAAATTTTCCTTTATATCGTCGAGATTCCTGTGAAAAATTCATTGTATTTTGGGATAATCTCTCAAGAGAATATTTAATATTATGTTTTCAGACAAGTGCCGGGAGGAAAGCGTTAAAAGCGATAGAGATTCTGCTCGCAGTGGGAAATATCTTTGTTACTTCCAGTCAGTGTACCATTATGTGATGAAGACTGATCCAGCAAATACAAACTTGAGTCAAGCAGTCAAACTTGTGAATGGAGAGTGGGGCCAACTATATATCACGCCGATGGAGTCTTTTATTATTATTTACTTTTTTCTTTCTATTTTTGGTTTTTAGAAAGTTAAATGGGAAGATTGTTTGTGGATATTGTTTTTGGTTTTTAGTATATATTTTCCTTGTCTGAATGAGCTATGTGACTAAACCATTTTGTCCTTACTTTTTTAAATAAATAAAATAAGGGGAAGAATTCCAAACACACGATACGATACGATACGAGAGATTCTAACAAATCATCAACTAATAAGGAAGCTATTCAGTCCAAAATTGAATCGAAATAACAAACTCTCACCCCATATTCAAGAAATTTCTTGTATATACCTTTTCTCCATGGAATCTTCTCACTCAGAAGTTGCAGATAAATTTACATAATTAATCGATTTAGATATCTAAACTAAACTATGAAATTAATTAATTACCCTCCTTTGTCTTTTGTACTTGGTAGTTTCTAAATTAAATCAAATTGAAGTGGTTTCATATTTTATTCGGTGTCAATTTTGTGTTTTTCTTTATTTTTTATTTTTATTTTTCATCGAGTGCTTGACCCCATGAAAACCTCCTAGAAGGGTTCTCTTTCCTGGAAGCCTCCTCCGGCACACAGAACGTAATTATGTGAGAATGGCCAAGTATTTGATTGTTACATCCACAAACAATTTCGTGACACTTTTCTAATTCTAAGTCCTGATGATCTTCATAAAAAGTAGCTTTTGCATGCTCTCCTCAACAACTATAATTTAACTTCGCGACTTAGTTAGCCCAATAAATAACACAGACTTTTTACATGATTATCGTTAAACAAACTTATTATTTGAGGGTATACATAAAAACTCACTGTATCTTTCACATCTTCGTCTTATGACCCTGAATCATATACTTGACAGCTTCATTTCTTATATTGACTCAAATATCTTCGATATATGTTCAACTTACCACGCCACTCTTCCAAATTATATTATGCAAATTTATATTTTATTTTAAAAAGCCTTCGTGTTATTTAGAGAGATCTAGCAGTTAATATACCTCTTTTATGGACAATCACTTCTCCGAGGAGGGACATTAGTATTTGATTTTCGATTATTGAACTTAAGACAGCTTAGGTAATTAATTAAATAATATAAAGCTAGTAGAAAAGACTAAGTAAACATGTTGACTACGTGTCATGCAAGGCTCCGAAGGCAACCAAACTTTATACTAACAATTTGTTACATTAGATCAGAGATTACTTATCATTACCTAAAAGTAACACGTAGTTAAGCTCCTCATTATTAGCTAGGAAGCTTCAAGTGTAAACCCCCACCACTGACTAATGGTGCCGACCTTAGTCACTTCGGAAATTTCCTTGAAATTAACCATATGATAATACACATACATATAAATAAATACCTGTGACTTCCCTAGCTTGTGCCAATCGATCAAATCCAAGAAGTTCACATAAATTTTTTTAAAATGGAGGAGTTGCGCCAAACAGCATTTGCATATTACAAGGACGCCCCGGAGCAAATCCGGCGGTGGGTGGATGAGTTTTTCCTGGAAATGGATCATGATGAGGACGACCAAGTGAGCTTGCATGAGTTCTTGACATACATGGAGATGCATGAAGATTGTACGCATCTGAGTAACCCTAGATTCTTCGATGAGCTGAAGAAGGAAGGGAGTGAAGAGCTTGATTTCTTGGACGTGGTGACTCTCTTCTACATCGTTTATAGTGGAAAACCCTTCTGTAATGGGGATTGCAAAAAATTCGTAAAGGGAGTTTATTTTACTTGTGTAAAATGCTTTGATCATGCCAGTGATGCCGCCAACACATTCAATGTTTGTACTGCTTGTTATGTCGATGGAAAGTATGTCCATGGCCACAAGAAATTCCTTGATAACTTCCTACTGCTTCAAACCAAGAGGATGGAAGCTTTGAACCAGCTGCCAGCATCAAGCATTCATGAGGTAAGTCGAGGAATACTTGCTTGTTTTCTTTTCTTTATTTGTTTTTTCAATTCCTGATCAACAAAAAAGTAATTTTATTAGGGCATTGGCAAGGGAAATCCAATCATATCCAATACTGTATGTTGAAATTCCCGGACTTGTTATGTGACAATCTGATTAGCATGTCGCCGCTTTCCGGTTAGAACATAACACATTTTGTAACAAGTTTTATTTATAGTGTACATTCTATATAACATGTTATGTTTCAAATAGACGATACAGAGGCACGGTGCTTTGCATCCAAATTTTCCTCCTTCAGCACCGATTTCCTCTTTTGTTTAGGGACAAATTCCCTCTTTTGTTTTTCATGGAGATAATAATTATTTATGCTGAGTGATCATTAATTAGTAGAGTTAAACAATTTTCATATTATAAATTAAGGGTTCCCCATCTTTGTCCGTTGGTTGAATCTTGAATGGGGCTGACGTTAAAGTTAAACCAAACACCATCCCGTTGTTGATTATATTTTGTGAATTACTTATATATTTTTTTGAAAACAACTTGCTCCTAATGCATGAAGATAGTGCAGGTCGTGCCAATTTTAATTTATTTGCAGCTTTATAAAATTGTTGAAGAACAGCTGGCCTTGGCGGCCTATGCCAATTATGCAATTAATTAACTTTATAAACCATCGACTTTATGTAATGCTAGTCGAAGTCACCTGAGTCTGGTAGGACATCAGAGACGAGCAATAATTCTTCTTCCCGTAGACTCACCAATGAGCCAAGCAGTTCTGGTGCATCCACTGAAGTGGTTCCCGTGAACTCAAGGCCTAAAAATGTAAGTAATTCTCATCTCTTCTCTCTTTCTGACTAATAAATTAGTGGACAAACCCTAGCATATTTGTTCTATTTATTTGTCCTTAATTAATTAGTACTTCATCGTCGACGATTCCTGCTCATTCAGAGACCTTGCTTGCTTGGCTGAATATGTTAATTTTCAGAGGGCAGGGAGGAAAGCGTTGAAAACGATAGAAGTGCTTCTCGCCCTGGGGAATATCTTTGCTTCCACTCAGTGTACCATTATGTGATCAAGACTGAGGCGCGCTAGCTAGAGCAATCATGTGTGTGTGTATATATATATTTTATATAATTTCAAAGGTTCTTGTTTCCAATTAATCACTTGCATCAAACTCGTGAAATAATTTGTAGTCTTCACCTGCTGAAGCTGAACAAGGCTCTTTAACTCTCAACTAAAATGGAGAGAAAGAGTCCAATCACAGCGGCAGAGCTGGGAAATGCTGGAGTGGGGATACAAAATTGGAAACTACTTATCTCTTTCTTAGGATAAATCACAGTCTGACATGTGTGCAAAAAAAATTTCTTTTTGAAATATTTATATAATTTATTTTTATATATGTGTCAGACTATGATTTGTATATGTAAGGAGGAATGACGCCTTATATGGAGCCAAAGCAGTGTCCTACAAAATTTATCCACGAGTTTCCCTTTTTTCTTCTTTTCCTTTTTATTTTTATGATGTAGTTCGAGCTAGTTAGCCAACCGAAGTACTACTTCAATGGACGGAGAGGATTTCTGCTTGAGCATGTTGGATTTGTTTGAGCGTGTATTATCTATTGAAATTATATTGTAATTTCGTAAATTCTTTAGTGTTTTGGCCTGTCCTATTTTCCCACCCTTTATTGAATTTTAAAATATGCTAATCAAATTCACTCCTCATTATTCCCATAATACCTTCATACCCTAGAGTATTGTAGAATCATGTTCCCCACCATCCATAGTTGCTCAAATTAGAGGCACTGCCTACTCTTTTGAAACCCAAATCCGAAACCACCCATTTAGCAAGAGGGAAGATAAAGTATATGAGTCCTAATGACATCAAGTTTTCTTTTGCTAACTATAAGAGAAACGTATTGCTTTCACGTTTTAACTGTAAATAAAAGACGGAATGCAACTTATTGAAGGGGAATATCATCCAGCTAGCTAACTAGCTCGGCAAGAAGATCGATCAAAATTAAAGTAAACATGTATCGCACTACACTAGGATTTCCACACTATTTTGTATTCTAGCAAGTAGATAGGACGAACTGCAGATCTGTAAGCATATCATTCAAGTCATGGAAAATTTAATGAAAAGCCTCTTCATCTATCCACACACAATTCTTGTGTTCATATTGTCTTTACCATACATTAGATTACGCACGCAATATATAAACCCGGCCTTAATCTCCATGTGTGAAATGTGTTCAGAATTTTAGAATAATTTCTAGCCCACCTCATCACCCCCCCGTGCTTTCTTCCTAATTTAAGAAAATCCTTTTTTTTTTCCTTCATGAAATAGGATGTTAGATAATTAGATTGAATTTTGATTTTGGTTCATTGATTAGATAAGATGAATTATCCGTAGATGACATGTTAAAGAAAAAGAGAGCAGAGTGCTTTTCTATTTTTCTCCCTTTTCTGAACACTTTGGACGTCCTAAAATAATAATATTGACCCAACCACTCCCACAATCATCCTAATCTTCATTATTAGACTAATTGGGAACGGTTAAGCATCAAAGTAACACTAATGTACTGCTTTCCAAGGCCGTGGTCGGCAAGGACCATATCCTTCTTCTAGAGAATCTTTTGAGGTCCTTGTTGATCCTTTCAAGTCCTTCCAGAGAAATTTTAAAGAAAACAAATCAAAATGTACAAATATTCAATCACCCCACTTGCTACATATATAACCATGCATACCCGACCTAATTAAATTATTAACAAAAAAACGTACGTATATAGCAGTTTGGATAATGGAAAATGGAGGAGCTGCGGCAGACGGTGCTTGCTTATTACAAGGATGCTCCACAACACATAAAGCGGTCCGTGGATGAGTGTTTCATAGAGATGGACGTGGATGGGAATGACCGAGTGAGCTGGCAAGAGTTCTTGGCATACATGGAGATGCATGAAGATTGCAAGCATCTGAGTACTTGCAGCTTCTTCAATGAGCTCAAGAAGGAAGAAAAGGAAGGGTTAGATTTCATGGACGTGGTGATTCTCGTCTACATAATTTACAGTGGAAAACCATTCTGCAATGGGCACTCTGGAAGCTTTATAAAGGGAACGTATTTCACTTGTGTCAAGTGCTTTGATGGCCATGAGCATGGCCAATGTAGTGTCCCAAACAAGACCTTCAACGTTTGCACTGTTTGTTACGTTGATGGCAAAATTTGTCCATGGCCTCGAATGGTTTCTTGATAACTTTGTGTTGCTTCAAACCAAGAGGATGGAAGCCTTCAAACAGCGCGCATATACATAAACAAATTTAAATACCATACATGCTTCTAATTTTGGGTTTCTTAAATTTTTTAAACATATTTTATTAAAATCATTTGCTGCATCAATTCTTGAGAATATCTCGAGTGATTTTAAATGTTTTAAATTAAAGGGTTTTTGTTTTATGTGAAACAGTCATAGACATCTAAATCTACACTCACACCTGAAGGAAGTTGAGGTTCTACCCTAAAATCAATTGGCAATAGGGGGAGTAGCCCAATTCCTTATAAATATAAGCTAGGTTCCTTAACAATTCAATGTGGGACAAATACTCTCAACACGCCCCCGCAAGTGTGGCGAACTTTCAAGCCTAACACGTGGACAACATATATAGGGTGACGTGGGAGCACGTGTGGCCGTTGGGCCCAACACTTAGGGCATGTTTGGTAGGCCTCACTATGCCTCACTGGATTGGATTGTGTTAAATAACACTTAAAACCCATGTTTGGCAAGGAATGGGATTAACTTAAATGAGATTGCATAGTCCAACAGTGAAAAAACAACCGGACTCGCATGTCTAATTCAGTGAGCCCTAAATGCAGTTCGCAAAATAGCACCATCGCTATTTTGAACACATGAGTCCGGATGGATTTCCTTACGCCTTGAATCAAAACACAAACCCAATCGACAGACTCTGTCCAAACCCAATGCCCAGCGCTTCCCCTTCTCCCCCGAATTTATTCTCCCTCATGACCACCACCTGCAAGCCACACACAGACCCATCTCTCTTCGCCACCCCAACCACCCGCAGAACCCAGAACCATCTCTCTTCGCCATCTCTGTTTGTACACAAGAGAAAAACACGAATCATAAAAGGTTTAGGGAATTGATAAAAGAGAAGAACCAGAAAATAAAGAAACTAGAAACAGAGAATAATGAAACCCAAAAAAAAGAAGAGAAAAGCAGTTCCAATTCGTAGAAGTTCCAAATAGAGAAAAGCTAAAAATAATGAAATTCGAAACAGAGAGAAGAAAGAAGGAAAGAAAGAGGAAGAAAATGAGATCAGAAAGAAGAGAGAGAGAGGGAGAGAAAAGAGAAAAGAAAGAGAATAATGAAACCCAAAAAAAAGAAGAGAAAAGCAGTTCCAATTCGTAGAAGTTCCAAATAGAGAAAAGCTGAAAATAAAGAAACCAGAAACAAAGAGAAGAAAGAAGGAAAGAAAGAGGAAGAAAAGAACAGAAGAAAATGAGATCAGAAAGAAGAGAGAGAGGAGAGAGAGTAAAAAAATAAAGAATAGAGAAAAGAAGAAGAAAACGTTTCACTCTCTCACTTTACATACAGAAAATGACAACAAGCGCGGGTTAATGAAATGATGAATTGACCAAAAAAATAAATATTATAATTTTATTTATTTATTTATTTATAGGTTAAAATATTTAATTAAATTTAAATATTAAATATTTATTTTTTAGTCCGACAGAGTACCAAACATAAGTCTTCACTATTTTTACAATCCAGCTTCTTAGTCCGACGCTGCACCAAACGTAGGTCAGTACTTAATCCAGCTTAGGCCAATCCGAGCTAATCCAACATAGTCCCAGGATTTAGTCATGTCCATAACAGTCCGTCGTACCAAACGAGCCCTTAAAGCCTTGCTCTAATACCACGAAGAAAGTGAGGTTCCACCCCAAAACCAATTGGCAATGGGAGGTGTAGCCCAACTCCTTATAAACCCAGGCTAGGTCCCTTAACAATTCAATGTGGGATAAATACTCTCAACAACACCGGAGCCAAGGGGTTTTGCTTCATGCTAAAGCAACGCACACCATAGTCGAGTGCAACAACCACAGGGGTGGCCTCCCCCTTTCCCCCTACTCTACACCCAGGTTCAAAATCCCAAAGGATTTCTTTCCTCCCAATATATAAATAAATTAAAAAAAAAAAAGAATTGTATCTAGCACCAGCCATTCTTTTAAACTCTTCTACCCAGCAGCTAGCAAGGACGATTTCATAAATATATGTCTCACACAAGGATTGAAATATCGACCGATATTTTAATCTTTGGTCTCACAAAGATAAAATCATATCATATGTCACATGGGATCAAGTTGGGAACAAACGCATGATGCCCACAGGCTCAAATATTCATAATTGAAAACAGACACGAAAGAGGAATATAATATAATAATATAAATGTACCGTTGGATAACCACTAGACCCAAAAGCTTGTATCGAACTTTAAACTAGTTGACCACATCTTTGCTCCTAATGATTTTTACAGAGCATTTCTTTCTTCTCCCTGTTAAGTTCAGCTTCGCACATGCAGTTACCATAACACAAATTCAAAGCTTCGAGATACTTTCTCAATGTCTACATGCAGCTACCATTACACAAATTCAGTAGTTTACTTGTGAAAATTGCATTCCAATATGAACATAGTAGTAAAATTGTATGAAAGGAAAAACACTAATTTTAACTAGGAAAACAGGTAATGGTGCAAAAAAAACTATAATAAAAAAAAGCAAAAATATTTGGAAATTGGGAAATGATAAGGCTCGGGAGTCAGGACTCACAAGCAAAAATAATAAAAATGGACAAAGAAAACAAATCATATATTATTATAAGATATTTGGAATTTGGAATGCGATAGAATTATCACTCACAACACAAGTCACAAGCAGAAGCAAAAAGCAATAAAAATGGAGAAAGAAAACATAGCTAAACAAGGGAGCCCATATTCTGTTGGCTTTTCTACTTTAATATTCTCTCGCTGCTTCATTTTTTAACTAATAAACACAAACCAAACCACCCATTTCACTTTAAAATGCACCCTTTTTTTTAAAAATAAAAAATTACCTTGCCATCATTGCATCGGTGGTGGTTAGAAGTCGTCTGGTTCTCCAATTACAAGGGAAGGTACATGTTGAATTTTATAGAAATCCTCTCCATCTTCCTCAATCCGACGGTGGAGTTCTCTACGCATCCCTCTGATGGTTAATTTCCTGAGATTAGTAAGATATCTCAGCCCATCTGGGAGTGTAGTCAATCCCGAGCAATACGTGATGTTCAATCGACAGAGACGAGGCATGGCTCCTTCCTCTACTCTCCACTCTGTTATTTGGGACATACCATAAACATGAAGAAATTCAAGAGAAGGAAAGCCTCCTTTGGAGAAAACCAGTATCTTTGTATTCTTACGGAACGTTTTATATCCAAGGCGCAGAGTTGTTAGGTTTGGCAGCTTCTCTAGTATTCCCATTTGGTCCTCCTTGAGACCACAACTCCACAATACTAACTTGGTGAGGTTTGGATAGTTGTGGAGCTCTTTCGGTAATTCTGTGATTGGCCCATCCAACTTCAATTTGTATATACCCCGATAGCTTGATACTATTTGCATAGCTTGCTCTTCACCGCTATTCGTGTCATTTTTCACAATTAGAGACCGGATACGGTTAAGCGTGCTGCCTGTTGATTTTAAGATTTCCTCCAGATTTTGCAAAGAGCCTAACACTCTTATTTTCAGTTTTCTAAGATTGGTTAATCTACCAACATCTTTCAAATCACAATACTCACTTGAAAGGTTATGTAAGGTCTGTAGATGGCCAAGAGTAGACAGCTTCAACTTACCCTTTGCTCGGTAATTCCGAGGTAAATATAAATGTCTTAATTGTTTCATCTTCATTATCACATTTGGGATGACAATGTTGATATAAGCTGGAACACGAAAATCAAGAGTTTGCAAGCATACTAAACTACCTAGGGATGGCGGAAACGTTTTTATTTTGCTCCTCCTCACACTTAGAAACCTTAAGTGTACCATATTTCCAATTTCACTTGGCAACTCTACTCTTCTTGTCCAAAGATCTTCAACCTTCAAAACTCTAAGCACTTTGAAATCCTTCAACGGAGATAGTAATCCTTTTTCACTTTTTGGAATCCATTCTATTAGGCCAAAGAATAATAGAGACCTTACGTGACTATTTGTTTCATTTCTTGAAGAAACCAACATATTTGCGTTCTTATCCAAGTAAATTGCAAGTCTTCGAATTTTCCCCAATTGTGTTGCCTCGGCTGCCATAGAAGAAGTATTTTCTTGCAAAGAATAGTTCATCTGGAGAAAGCTTTCATCTTTTGCCTTTAACAAACACATGTCTCGTACAAGATCATGGATTCGACAACTTTTAATTGTCCTAGTTGAACCACTTCTTCCCTCTTGAACCAAACACCTTTCCACCAACTCACTTAAGTAATCACGTGCTATATCCTCAATTGTTTCCCTTGAACCATGTCTTTGTTGTCCCAAGGAGATAAGACCTTCTGCCACCCATAACTTAGTCAATTCGCTCACCAAAAACTCAGAGTCTTCAGGATAATGACCTAAATATAAAAAACATGGTTTTAAGTAATACGGTAGGTCATCATAACTCAATGCCAACACTCTTGATACACCTTCATATTCTTCTTCATGTTTGATGCCTCTGCTTATGTATTCATGAACATTCTTAGACACTCTCTCCCATTCTCTAATGGAGTTTTTTCTGGCTAAAACTCCGGCAAGCACAATGATGGCTAATGGTAAACCTTTACAATGTTGAAGCATATTCCTTCCTAATATTTCGTACATTCCCAAGTCTGAAAAATAGGAAGAAAAAAAAAATTCAAATACGGACTTGTAGTGTGAGCAGTTGTAGTGGATATTCCTTGCTCGAATGATTTAAAAATAAAATTGTGAAATTCCGAAATTTACTAATATCCTTTATCTTATTATAAGTTTGGATTTTATAATACATGCCAAATGCAAAACATTTAAAAATTAAATCTGCACCAACACAGAAAACGTATGGGATATTGTTGGATTGAAGAGAAGGCTGGGAGAAAATTTTGAATTAGCTAAAATTGTCCTGATTATTATTTGCAATTGCATAAGATAAATTACCATCCATCTTGCTACCTAACAAATGAAAGACCCAAAAAAAAAAAAAAAAACAAATGTGTAACCAAGTAAGGCAGTCAATAAAATCGCTACATGTTCTTTAAAATTGCTACAGTTGGACAATATTCAAAAATTGTAAAGGGTAATCCCAACCCTACATAAGTTCTATGTGGCTTGCTATATAACTAAGGAACTGGAAAAGAAAAGATGAAGGGTGAGAAAATACCGATTTCAGCCCTTGCATGTATTGCTTTCTTCTCAAATAGTTCCCAACTCTCCATCTCATTGAGTGGCTGGAGTGGATAAGCATTTCTCTTTGCCAGCGAAGCTACTGCTTGATTGCGTGTGGTAAGCAATATTGTGCTCTCTGTTTCCACATCTGGAAATGCAGCCTTCAAAAGATTCCATGTCTCGATTCTCCATATGTCATCAAGGATCACCAAACATTTCATTTTTTGCAAGACACGGAAAAGCTCCTTTGCTATTTCAACATCTGTCATGTCCTTAACTTCTTGTCTTTTTTCCTTGGTAGGGGAAATGAGTTCAATTAAAATTCCCTCCCAAACATTTCTTACTTGAAAACGTTGAGATACACAGACCCAAGCAAAACTATGAAAATGCTGCCTTACTTTTTTGTGATGATAAAACTTTCTTGCAAGGGTGGTCTTCCCTAAACCGCCCATACCCCAAATAGATACTACTGGATGACGATTTTCATCTTTCAGTAAATGCATAACCAAATCTTCAACATTGGACTCTAACCCAACAACATCACGTTCAACAACATGAGAATAACTTCTCCTTAGCCTCTCATGCAATTGCAAGGAAGATTCACCACCACTACTGTCCCTTATTTCCTTTATGTTATAACTCTGCAAACTCGATCTCAACGCCGAAATTTTGGTAGTGATATTCTCAATTTCTGCCCCAATCTGGTGAAGATGAACCCCTTCTTTGAAGATGCAGGCAAATCTTTTGAGAACATTCTTGAGGCCTCTTTTCTTCTTGGAAACCACTTTCAAGCCGTAAGTTTGGATGACATCCTCCAAATCATAAGCAGCATCTCTAATCTTGGCAACCCAAATACGGACTGTTTCATCTTGTCCTTGTCTTGCATCTGCATCTTTGAGGAAGCCCTGCATCAATTGCAGCTCATTTTGTGCAACCTCAACTTGATGGCTGACTCCAGACAAGAACTTGGCTTCCTGAATGGTGAATTCTCTGACACTTTCGAGCACAAGGGAAACAACTGCCTCAGCCATTCTCTCTACTGCTTACTCTCTGTTTCGTTAAAACGAAAACAACAACTAAACCTTCAGATTTAGTTTGCAGATTGATCGATGAAATCTTCTCTCAACTTTCGTCTATATGTATGAAATGTGGCCAATAAACTAAACCAAACGATAAATAGTTGGCCAAAACCACTTTGTCATTTTCGTATCTTTCTTTTCTTTTCCAGAAAAGATAAGAAACTCGAATCAATGCAAGTTGTGTTCCACAGTTCTTTCTCATCCGAGAGAAATTCTTGGGTGGTAAGATCACTCAAATAAAATTATTCGGTGTTCTTTCTAATCATCACTTTATTCTTATCTTCTGAAATAAACTTTGTTTGTGCTTTTTCTTCAGGTTGCTATTGTTTATCTTGTTTTTATTCTTTCTTTGCTTGTTGCTTGGTTCTGCTTTCTTGCTATTTTCTTCGCATTTTGATTATGCTAGAGATTCTATTTGTCTACTTCCATGTGCACAATTGCTTTTATATTCACAATGGAAACGAAAATTTATTAGATTCCCATATATAAGAAAACTTCTCTCCATAAATTTGACAACTTTCTCTCTATAATTACTGCAACAATCTTGAAGTAGGACCTAAAACACTGTTTGATGGTGGGTTAACATATGTATCAATCATAAAGTAATATGAACCATTTGGAAAGGCAATAAAAAAAAATGTACATTTTTTTAATTATAAAACTATGGACTCCTATGAGTGATTTTAATGTGTACCATTATGTGAAGATATATAATATTACAAGAATCATTTCATGTGGTTTTTGTTAGGAGCTTCGCCAGCTGAAACTGAAGTGAATCAATGCTCTTTCACCATAGGAAGGATTATTATTGGGGTGGGTTGAAATTTTTACGCAGCAAAATTTACTCAAGAATTCCTTCTTTTCTTTTCTTTTCTTTCGGCTAACCTGAACTATAACCCAAGTTAGCCAACCATTGTGAAATGTCTGTGTGATGAATGTATTATTATCTTGCCAAAAAATGCTAACCATATAATATTTACATACCTCCTTGTGTACTCTCTCTCTAACAGAGGTGGACTCCACTATTAAAGAGGTAGTACCGTATACACGGATCTCGAGCCTCCACATTTAGGTTCCGTGCATTTACTTGCATTTGAGTAAATCTAAACCACTCAAACAATCTAACTACTTAACACACGAAATGTCATCAAACTTTTAAGTTAAGTTTTTTTATTTACTTTTATTTTCAAAACTGATGTAAACACTAACCTTAATGTCTTTAAGGGTTAGTTTTAACTTTTTGTTTGCTCTCGCGAGCGTACTGCCTTATTTTTTTTAAATTTTACTTCTGCTTCTTCATCTCATGCTTCATAAATTTCAACACCCATCTATCTACTACTCCACGTGATGCATAGATTTCTGGGTTTTTGTTATAATATACATAAGTTTAGCGTGTAAGTAACCAATCCCCCTCGGGCTATATTTGAGGAATTAGATGCCTGTAAGGAATTGCGTTGCTTAACAAAGCAGATGGAGCCTAGTTTTAACAATGATGATAACATTCTTTCTCAAATGGGGATGTTACAGATCTACAACCTCAAAGAGCAATATGCAAAAGAAAGCTTTTCAAAGATAGAACTTCCTTTACTTGACTATGTTTCTTCAGGTTGGAACTTAAGCTGTTAATTGTGTTAAAGTTTTACTGTTCTCCCATTCTGTCGTCGTCTCTCGGATTGAATAGGATAAAGACGAGATCGGGCTGTTGCCGCATGAGAGCTTTTTTGTGTTTAGGGGCGAGAAAATATCGTCTATGGGTTCGAGTAATTTGTCAAGACTGGGTGTTGAAGTTTCTATAGGATAGTAGAGGTTCATGTACAGAAAGTGTATGAGAAAAGGTTTTAGGGAGAAAGGAGAGGGAGAGAATCTGTTAGGCAAAAAGAATGTAATCATGCACACACTGAATTCATTTCTAACAGAACATTCCTTTTGTACAACAGAGAATATGATCTCAGCCATACAATTTAGTGTCAGCAATATGAGCTGCACACTTGGCATGAGCTAGGACCTATGAGACCTACACTCTAGAAACAAATCTAAGCCTTACACCTGTCAACTAACAAACTTAAACCAGTAACAGAATTTACATTTCAACATTCCCTTCTAAATTGTTAACTGGTTTAACACCAAGCAATCCTCTAAGATAGTTAAACCGATCTTTAGACAGAGCTTTAGTGAAAATGTCAGCCACTTGTTCTTTAGACCTGCAGTATCTCAAGTCCACCACTCCATCTTGTAAAGCATCTCGGATGAAATGATACCTGCGGTTGATGTGTTTTGTTTTCTGATGAAAAACAGGATTTCTTGTCATTGCAATGGCAGAAGTGTTGTCCACCATTAATGGAGTTGCATCAGTTTGCAATTCTCCAAAATCCTCTAGAACAAACCTCAACCATATTGCTTGTGTAGTAGCTTCACTTGCACTGACATACTTAGCCTCAGCTGTGGAGAGAGCAACACTATGTTGCTTGACTGATGCCCAAGAAAATACTCCACTGCCAAAAGAGAAAGCATAGCCAGAGGTGCTTCTCATGTCATCTTGGCTTCCTCCCCAATCACTATCACAATATCCAATTAGGATGGCTTCTTTTCCTTTCTGATATTCAATACCAAAATCAATGGTGCCTTGAATATACCTCAGCACTCTCTTGGCCGTTCCATAGTGTTTCTTTGTTGGACAATGCATGAATCTAGCTAATAGGCTAGCTGCAAACATTATGTCTGGTCTTGTAGCTGTCAAATACAATAGACTGCCCACAATCTGTCTGTACTCACTCTCATCTGCAGGATCACTTCCATCATCTTTGCACAATTTTTCAGTTGCCACCAGAGGAGTACTGACTGGCTTACAGTGCTTCAGACCAAACTTGTCCAGCAAAGTCAGAGCATACTTCTTTTGATTTATGAAAATGCAGGATTCAGTTTGAATCACTGCCATACCAAGGAAATGATATAAAAGGCCTAGATCAGTCATTTCATACCTTCTCATCATTTCAGTCTTGAATTCATCAATTAATTCTTCACTGCTGCCTGTATACACAATGTCATCAACATAGATTGAGACTATTAGAGTTCCAGAGTCTTCTTTAGTCTTGCAATACAAAGTAGCCTCACTTGTGCTTCTGACATAACCACAGCTAACAAGATAGGCATTGATTTCCTCATACCAGGCCCTTGGAGCCTGTTTCAAACCATACAAGGCTTTCTTCAACTTGTACACTTTGTCTTCATAGTTTGTAGTTACAAAACCATCCGGTTGATCTACATAGACTTCCTCCTTAAGCACACCATTTAGGAATGCAGACTTGACATCTAACTGGTATAATTTCCACCCCTTTTGAGCTGCCAAAGCTATGAGAGTTCTAATTGTGTCAAGTCTGGCCACAGGAGCAAAAGTCTCATTGAAGTCGATTCCAGGCTTTTGTGCATAGCCTTTGACCACCAGCCTTGCTTTATGCTTCTGTATTGAGCCATCAAGGTTCAATTTGGTCTTATAAACCCATTTCACACCAATCACAGGTTTATCACTTGGTCTATCGACTAGTTCCCAAGTCTCATTTTTCTCAATCATTTCCATTTCTGCTTCCATTGCCTTTTGCCAAGCCTTATCCTTTGATGCTTCTGCAAAATTCTCTGGCTCAATGATGCTCATATTGCATCTAGCATAAATCTCAGTGATGTCTCTAAGCTTTACAGGTGTAGAACTTGGAGAATCACTTGGTGAAATAACATTTGTAGCAGCTGCAGTTACTTGAGGTGGACTGGAAATGTCTATCATTGTTTCTTCATGCTCCTCTTCACTACTTCTGGAAGTGTCTTCAGACCTCATCTGAACTGTGACAGAATCAACAGTTTGTGTGTCCCAATCCCATAGTGAGTTCTCATCAAAGATCACACTTCTAGATGTAGTGATCTTGTTGGTTTGCAAATTGTACACTTTGTACCCCTTTTCACATTTGCCATAGCCAACAAAAATGCACTTAACAGCTGCATCTTCCAGTTTAGACCTCAACTGATTAGGCACATGACAGAAACATATAGAACCAAACACTTTTAAGTTTTTAACCCCAGGCTTTCTTCCACTAAAAGCTTCAAATGGAGTGACATTTTCTAAAGCTTTTGTGGGGCATCTATTCCGAATAAAGACAGCTGTATTCACTGCCTCTCCCCAAAATTTGTATGGTAGTTTCTTCTCTTTCATCATTGTCTTGCTCATCTCAACAATGGTCCTGTTCTTTCTCTCAGCAACCCCATTTTGCTGAGGTGAATAGGCCACAGTTAGTTGTCTTTCCAACCCAATTTCTTCACAAAACTGCAAAAATTCAGCAGAGGTATATTCCCCACCTCTGTCACTCCTAAGTTTCTTCAGTTTGTATCCACTTTGTAGTTCTACCATAGCCTTAAATTTCTTGAAAATATTAAAAACTTCTGACTTGAATTGCATGAAGTACACCCAGCACATTCTGGTGCAGTCATCAATGAAAGTCAAAAAATATTTGTTTCCACCTATTGATGTGGTCTGCATTGGACCACAAACATCTGAATGAACCAGCTCCAGAGGTAAACTAGCTCTCCAAATTTTCTCTTTACCAAAAGCCTCTCTGTGGGATTTTCCAATTGCACAGTCTTGGCAAATTCTGTCTGCATTTCCAATTTCAGGCAGACCATAGACCAGCTCCTGTTATTGTAACAACTTCAGACTCTGCATATTCAAATGGCCAAACCTCCTATGCCAATACCAAGTGGATTCTTCAATTGTTGCTTTCATAGCCACTGAATTTGCATATTTCAATGACAGTGGGAAGCATCTGTTTCCTGTCATGGAAACCTTTGCCAGCAGATTTTCCATTGACCTGTCATCAAATATTTCAACCATAGAATCACCAAAGACAAGATAGTAGCCATGCTCTACCATTTGACCTACACTGAGTAAGTTTTCATCCAATCCTGGTACAAGCATAACCTCTTTGATATATCTAGGCCCAGCTTTAGTGTCAATCACCAAAGTTCCTTTTCCAGTTGCTTCCACTAAGTCTCCAGTGCCCATTTTTACCTTTGCAGTGACTTTGGTGTCAATATTGACTAGAAGTTTGCATATTTCAATATCAGTGGGAAGCATCTGTTTCCTGTCATGGAAACCTTTGCCAGTAGATTTTCCATTGACCTGTCATCAAATATTTCAACCATAGAATCACCAAAGACAAGATAGTAGCCATGCTCTACCATTTGACCTACACTGAGTAAGTTTTCATCCAATCCTGGTACAAGCATAACCTCTTTGATATATCTAGGCCCAGCTTTAGTGTCAATCGCCAAAGTTCCTTTTTCCAGTTGCTTCCACTAAGTCTCCAGTGCCCATTTTTACCTTTGCAGTGACTTTGGTGTCAATATTGACTAGAAGGGATGCTTGTGAAGTCATGTGGTTGCTGCATGCACTGTCCACATACCACACACCATTATTTTTCACCATTGCAACAGTATGACAAGCATAGAACATGTTGCCTTCTTCCTCCTTGTGTGATGCATAGTTAGCAGCTCTGGTTTTGCCTTGCAGTCTTTGGCTATATGACCAAACCTATCACATTTATAACATTTAGGTTTGCCTTTGAACCAACAGACACCATAGTGCAATTTGTCACAGGTTTTGCAAGGCACCTTTGCTCCCTCGGTCTGACTTTCCTTTTTAAAATTGTTTTCAGACTTTGAGTCCCACTTCTTTCCTTTCTGAGATTTCCAATTCTTTTTGGATTTGGAACCCCCTGCCTGCCCTGTGTTAGACTGATCTTTAGAGCTCACATTCAAACTAGAGAAAGCCTTCTCAGTCACTCTCTCATTATGCCTCTGTAGCCTTTGTTCATGAGATTTTAGAGAGCCTATAACCTCTTGAACCCCTATAGTTTCTGTATCTTTTGTCTCCTTTATAACCTCAGCAATGGAATCATATTCTCTGGATAAACTAATCAAGAGTTTCTGAACAATTCTCTGTTCAGTTAACTCTTCACCATAAGCCTTCATTTGATTTACTAGCTCAAGTAATTTCGTGACATATCCAGACAATGATTCATCATCATGCATACGAGTGTATTCAAATTCTCTCCTAAGAGCTTGAAGTTTCACAGATCTTACCTTCTTGTCTCCTCTGAATTCTTGCTGCAGGATTTCCCATGCTTCCTTGGCTGATTCCTTCAAAGCAATTCTGGGAAAAATATCATCAGAAACTGCATTCTGGATCAGACCCAATGCCTTAGCATCTTTTGCAATATTTTCTTCCACAGCAAGCTTTTGAGCTGCTGTTAGAGTTTCTCCTTCTTCCATCTTCACAGGTTGCCCATATCCATTCTCAACCATATCCCACAGCTTGTGAGATTTGAAGATTGTGCACATCTTTATTCTCCAGAAATCGTAGTTGCTTCCATTGAAGATGGGAGCACGAAGCTCACTCATGCTAGATCCAGCCATGTGAGACTAGATAATGCTACCTTCAGCTGAATTGATTTCACTACGCCCAGTCTCAGATCAGAACCTTCGCTACTGATACCATGTTGAAGTTTCTATAGGATAGTAGAGGTTCATGCACAGAAAGTGTATGAGAAAAGGTTTTAGGGAGAAAGGAGAGGGAGAGAATCTGTTAGGCAAAAAGAATGTAATCATGCACACACTGAATTCATTTCTAACAGAACATTCCTTTTGTACAACAGAGAATATGATCTCAGCCATACAATTTAGTGTCAGCAATATGAGCTGCATACTTGGCATGAGCTAGGACCTATGAGACCTACACTCTAGAAACAAATCTAAGCCTTACACCTGTCAACTAACAAACTTAAACCAGTAACAGAATTTACATTTCAACACTGGGCGCTGTCAGCGATTGGAGTTTAGGGTAGGGAAGTGAGGGGAAGAAGAAGGAGGCTGGGAGCCATAGTAGGATTGGGTTCAATGAGAATTTGGCAAGTGGGAGTTGGGTGATAATGGCAGTAATTTGGATGCTATGTTGACTGGTAGTGTACCCTTCGGATCCTATGTAACATGCTGGCGCCGTCGCGGCTACAGAACCGTGAATTCTCTGCTGAAGCTTTCAACTTCTTTCTTCCTGGTAATTGGGAGCATGCTCTCTTCCTGGTTGCAAGTTCTGTGCGGTTAAATCAAGTTTGGCAAACCATATAGCAATATAATGTCAATGCTCTTGTGCTGGGTTTGATTATTTTTCATCAAATTGGGACAAATAAGATTTTATAGGAATCAGTTTCATGTTCCCACACAATCGATTTGTTTGCGGACACAAAACGTACTTCCATACATACAAATAGGCTGAAACTAAATCCAAACCAGAGAAATGTAACTGGCGCCGTTGAATAACATGTGCTCCTCTTCCAATGTGATTCTATCACTGACAACTGAAACCCAACTTTCAACAAGATCTCCAGTAAACCTTAACGCCGTTAAGGTTAGAGTAATTACATGAGGTTTGGAAATTTAAAATTTAAAAAAAATTGATTTAAAAGTTTGATGACGTGTCTGTGATTGTTGATGGGATTTTGGTGAGCAGAACAAATGGATTCCATAACTTACGAGCCGCAAGAAGGAAAACAACAGTGAAGTTGTTTCAGTTCAGACCTGTTTATGAAATTTAATATTGATTTGTTCATTTTACTGAAATTTCAATATGGCTGCCTTGCAGAAGTATACATGCTCTGTAGGTGGGAATTATGTGCTTCTGCTTCTCAAGCACTCTCTCTGTGTTTGGATATCTAGATTGGTTTGGGTTTCCGTGGATTTGAAATCCAGTGGTGACGAAGCAAAGAATTCTCTTATGTGCAAAGGCTGGAAAAAAGGCGACTGACTTAACTTATATGGAGTGAGCCAAATTTACTACATAATTTTACGTAAAAACGACGACGACCTTAGCTGGCGACTTGGAGAAATCGTGGCTTGACTTGCGACATGCAGCTTTCATTGTCACTGTCAATTATTTAACCAGATCGATAGGGAACTTAGACACTTGGACTGTTTGTTTGGTCTTTCTCTCTGCGTGTACTAGGACCGTCTTGCTCTGTTAGTCTTTGAGGTTAATTTTGATTCATTCTAAACCAGGAAATTGAAAGAGTAAAGCAGTTGATGTACTTGGACTCCCTCTTATGTATGACTTGGTCTTCCTGCCTTGGATGCCTTAGACTGTGTCTTGGTCTGTTTTTGTACATATATATATCCTTTTTATTGAGCTAGTATTTTTTGTATGTTGAATTGGTTTGAGCATCCAATCCAAAATCAATTGACAATTAATGTCTGAAGAAGTTTTAGATCTTTTAGAGACTGACACAACTTTCATACTTCAACGTTAAATGCTCTTAATTTTGTGACACACTTTGAAAAAATTATTGTATAATTAACATCATCACGTGGTATAACAAATCAACTCAAATTACTATGTGATGATGTTCCTGTCACAACCAAAAATAATAATTCATAAGATCGTGGAAGTCAAAAAGAAAGTGTTGGATGATATGCGTAGTTCCTATATATATATTACACCCTTTGGGAGCCATGCTCTTGTAAAAAGAAACAATAAATTAAGTCATGATGCTACTTTTGGAAGCATAAACTAAAAGTTCACTTTTGATTTCCATGACTCATGTTCAAGATGTTGAGATTATAGAACTTCATATTGGGGTTTTTTTTATATAAAAAAATTTATAAAGAATTCATAATTGTCATTAATGAGATTTGAATATGTTAATTTTTTTTCTTCAAGTTTTTTGTTTGCATTTAAAATAAAATATTACGTAAATTCTAATTAATCAGACGTAACATACAATTTAACATAACGCGTCTTTGATTAACGAGATGCAGCTTGTGTACTAGTCTAGTATGGGACCAAATTGAAGTTGACTTGAGTCATCAGTGCAAGTTAGGAACTCACCAAATTGTAGGGTTGTCGTGTCGTTGTGCTTCCTTTCTCTGCTTTCATTGTCACTGTCAATTTTTAACCAGATCGATCGGGAATTTGGACACTTGAAGTACTGTGTTTTAGTCTCTCTGCGTGTTCTTTGACTGTCTTAGTCTTTCATTCATGGAGATAAGAACATATCATCCACACCTTTCTATTATCTCAAAATGTAGAGGTGCACAAAGTTTACGCAAGATCCGAAACATGAAGACTTGGAGCTGACCAAGACAAAAAGAAAAACACAAAGACTTGGAAATTAATTAATATTGGAGAGTTTGAATATATATATATATATATATATATGTATATATAAAGCTTCCGTTCAGAGATCTCTTAATAATATTATATGCATAACTGATATTCAGGTTTCCTCTCTCAAAACCAAGCACAGGCTATAGCAAGCTATAACACTTTTCCTGTATCACTAGCTATATATCTGGCAATGGAAGAACTACATGCAGCAGCTTATGCATACTATGACCGTGGCAATGAACATACTCGTCGTGTAGCATATGATTTCTTTCGATCCATGGATACAGACGGTGATGGCAGAATCAGCTACGCCGAGTTCAACGACTTCGTTCAACAAAGTGGATACTACTGGATCCTCCATAATGACCCCAACTTGTTCGCTAAACTTGACCGCAATCGCGACGGTGGCCTAGATTTGCAGGAAGTACTTACGTTCTACTATATCATCAAAACAAGGTACATCACATGCCAAGGCTGCCGAGCACACCTTTGTGGCTTGTATTTTACGTGCGTTGAGTGCTTTGATGGAGGAGCAGCTAATTATCATCATCATCATCAGTATCCAACGTATGACCTGTGTGCTGCTTGCTATGGTAATGCCAACTACATTAACCAGCACTCATACTTCTTGGATAACCACGTTTTGCTACGCTCCAAAAGAGGCCCTCCTCATGCTCCGCCAAATCTTGCCATGGTAATTGAATTACTAATTCTAACATCATATATAACATGTTTATTTATTTTGGAATAGAAGTATGGAATTGGAATTAGATCAACCGCCCTGCCAAGGTTTTTTATTTAACAGAGGTTAATTTTGTTCTTTGGTATCATATATTTATTTCCCCGGTTGTTAGATGGTTTGATTTTCTGATTCGAATTGCTATATGACTCATGTAGGCAGTCGCTGAACAGAATCCTCTGGTGAATATTACTAATAATTACTACGTCAATCAAGCTAGCGCTGCGCCTGAAATTCAAAGGGTGAGTTGAGCTTCCGATGCTTATTTGAATCTCGTACCCTCTGTCTACGTTGAGATGAAAATGCATTAACTCTTCCACTGAATATGCTTCATATATGCTTTTGCTTATATATGTTTTCGACTTTTCAGAATAGATGGTACCAAGCATTTCAAACATTAGAGACAGCTCTTTCTATTTCAGCTTTGGCTTACAACTGCACAATTATGTGATGTTACAACAAAGGCCTCTCATAGTTGTCCTATTTTCTTTCCATGTTTGTAAAGTTTTGTTGTCGATTGTATTAAATACAAATTACAATAAGGAGTTGACTTGGGATGCGATGCAACTAGCCAACTAGCCAGGAAAGAGCTTTTAATTATTAACTCCATCGTGAACCAACCTGTAGTCTCCTTGGACTCTGTCTTGGTCTTTCTGTCTTTGGCCTTTTCTTCTCCCCCACTGTAATATTATTCTCACAAGTGAGTTAATCATTATTTAAGACTATTTCTATGTGACTATCGCTTGTACTAAAAAAAATTAAAGAGACTATCAAATTGTTTTTCACTAAATGATGTCATAATTTTACGTTTTCTCGAATCTAAAGATATTGACATGTGAAGCAACACATCATTTGATGAGCAAATTTAAAGACTCTAGCATTATTGTATACAATATTGATTGGGTATATATTAAGCTGTTAATTAGAATGTCAACCCAACAACAATTTGATTTTATTTAAACATAAAACTCGGTCAGTACTAATATAGTACTTATATAATCCAAAATTACAAAAAAGAAAACCAAAG
The DNA here is from genome assembly GCF_000346465.2 of Prunus persica. Lineage (NCBI taxonomy): Eukaryota > Viridiplantae > Streptophyta > Magnoliopsida > Rosales > Rosaceae > Prunus > Prunus persica. The sequence goes on from NC_034009.1 coordinate 3,511,301, forward strand.
AACAGAAAAGCTGCCTATAGGCTTTAGCTGTACTGTTCTAACTTCTATATGGAAATGGAAGAACTACATGCAGCAGCCTTAGCCTACTATTCCAATGGTTCTCCCGAACTTCAGCGTCTGGCATGGTCTTTCTTCCAATCCATGGACACAAACAACGATGGCCGAATCAGCTCCTCAGAGTTTTATGAATTTCTGCAGCAAAGCGGATACGGCTGGATTGTTAACGACCCCAGTTTCTTCACGAAACTAGATCGAAATGGCGACGGTGGCCTGGATTTCTACGAAGTGCTCACCTTCTACTACATCGTCAAAACGAGGAACATCTTGTGCCAAGGGTGTAGAGTGTACCTTTGTGGCTTGTATTTCACCTGCGTTGCTTGCTTTGATGTAGGAGCTGGCCATCATCAGGGCACCTATGATCTCTGTGCTGCCTGCTACGGCGTCAAGAATTTTTATCACCACCATACGTATTTCTTGGATAACCATGTCTTGCTGCGATCCAAAAGAGGCCTTCCTCCTTGTGCTAGCCCCGATCTCAATAAGGTGAAGTGCTTGTTTCGTTATTTGGATCATCGTTTGCTAATCACTTTTACGAGGGTGCTTAGCAAGATAATTGAGATGTGGTATATGTTAATGGTTCTTATCTAGAGTAATTGAGATGCGGTATACAATGTGCTTTTACGAAAGTAGCTAATTTAAGTTCCTATATGGTTGATTGATGTAGGCAATGACGCCAGTTCCACAGCCTCTGGTGATTTATAACAATTACTACTTTCAAGCACCTGAAAGGGTGAGTGTCTTTTTCTTTGATTTCATGCTCATGTACCCCTTTCAATTTTAAAGGATTGAAAGGTGTATATTTTCACATTTCTTATTTAATTTTCTTTTGTTTTGTACATTTTTTCAGAATAAATGGTTTCAAGCATATCGTCTATTTGAGATTGCTGTTGCTGCTGCAAGTATTGCTGCCAATTGTACAATTATGTAATGTTATTAGAAAAAAGAGTGTAATGGATCGATGCCTATATTGGATCCCCGGAAAGTGGGAAGATATAGGAACAATCACCGATCATAGTTGGAGAATTGCGAGATCATCATTTCATGTTTTTTGTCACAAGTTCATACTTTAGATTTTTGTTTTTATTCAACAATACAAAAAACTCTCGGTCATAAGATTTGAACTGAAAAATGAGGTCACTGCCCTCAATCCCCTCTCCTTCTCTTTCCTTCTCCCTTTTACTCTTGCCTTGTTCTTCTCCGTGGTGGTTTGTTTGGGCTGTTGCCCTGTGTTGTGGAGGTTTCTTCCTCTGTTTGTGGGGTTTTGTTTGCTGCAAAAGGCTTGTGTCTTTTTGCTTCCCCACTCATGTGGGTGTTTGCTTGGCTGGGTCGGCGGTTGTTCTTTTGCTTTTGGTTGTCTATTTTGCAAATTGGAGTTATAGATATCGAACTTATCATAAGTATACATCGATCTCATTATTTATATGAGTCGACCTTGAGATCTCTTTCAATTAAATGAAGACAAATAGCACTAGATCAAAGACTAGTTGACGTTGCATGCCTAGGATAACGTAGTTTATAGAATCTCATCAATTTCATAGCTTTCAAATTTTCCTTTTTTGGAAGACAGCCAAGCTAGCCGTCATCCTAGAGCAAGATAAAGACAGAATAGACGGAGAGAGAGAGAGAGAGGGGAAGGGGCTATTTTCATCAACAATTGTAGTTGATGAATTCAAAAATTTTCATCAATGACTAATGCTCTCTAACAAAATAGAAAAATGGGTACCATTAGACGCAAAAGATGATTATTAATTTTGTTTTGTATTAAAAAGGGATAATGGAAAATTTAGGACCAGAAATTGGGAGACTGGGTCACCCTGTATTGTAAGAAGTTAAAATAAAAGGAAAATATGCAATCACCACTCGCTGTCCTTTCACTTCCCAAAACAAAACAAAAACAAAAACAAAAACAAAAAATAAAAATATCGTCCAGGCCTCTAGACTTCAAGAAACCTTTTTCTCTGACGGGTTGTGCGTTGCTTACCGGATCTCGGGTTATCTACTTCGTCCACGAATTGAGGGCTATATAATGATCCTTAATGGATGGAAAGATAAGATAAGTGGAAATAGAACATGGAGTGAAAAGCTGAATGTGGCAATCACCACCTCACCCCTGAACCATTTTTCTCCCAATTATTTTAATAATTAAAGTTAAAATTAAAAACATATTTTCATAAAAGTAAGTAAAAAGCCAAGAGGCTGCCTAGTAAGAAAGAATAAAAGGAAAAGACCAAACACCTGTCCTTTCATTGCCAAAACAAACAAAAATAATCCCATCAGGCTTCCAGTCCAGTCGAGTCTCCAAGTAGTAGCCTTTTATCTCATCCCTGTTGCCTTTCTGGCGGGAAGTTGAGAACAGGGCTTCGCATTTGGCGAAGGGGAAAAACTCCTCTAAAACCCTAAAAATTCAAAAATCCCTTCGCAACCAAAAAGTTGGATACACTGTCACCACCACTCGCCATGTACTGGCTCGCTACTCGTAACGGCGTTGTCTCTCTCCCTCGCTGCCGTCATCTTGCTCTTCTTCTTCGCTCCCCTTCTCGTAAATGCAGCAGCTCTTTCATTCCCTCTCCGCCGCTCCTGTACTCTCTCTCTCTCTCTCTCTCTCTCTCTCTCTGTATTTATGTTGTATATGGTCTTGGGTGGTTGAAATTTCTCTAAAAGGAAAATCCTTTGAAGCCTGAGAGAACGTGCTTTATTCACTTGTGCGGAATGTGTGTTATTTATATATGTATGAGAATTAAATTTCCATGGAATAATAGTTCTAAAATTTTCTTTTAGAAGTATTTTGTATAAAAAAAAAAAATCAAAACTTCATTAAAAGCAAGATAACCCAGAAGCAAAGAAATATGAAACCCTCCGTAACTGTATTGTTTTGTTTGGTGATGCCACAGTAAACCAAAGTTATTACTCAACAATGTAGTTCGTTTTAATGTATTTTCAAACATCGTTATGATAAATTTGGTATAAATTCCAAATGTTGTCTGATGACGATTTCCTTTTGTTTTATTTAAACAAAATGGAAACAGAAGAATAAGTCAAGGTCTGATTAATTACTTGTTTAAAGAGTGTGCCGTACTCACTGGCAAAGTAGGTAGTACTTTGTTTGTGTGTATTATTTCTTATTCAAGATTCAGATTTTAGTACTGTTGGTTATGCAACCTTTATTTTCATTTTTACATTTGATTCTTGCAATTTACCATTGTGATTTAACTAATGCTATTGAGGATTCTTTTTGTACATTACTAGTGGACAGTTTCGAAGGATTCGTTGTTTCAAAGATCAAAAAGTTTTAAGAGGAAGCAGAAAGGCGACCAATAAACTTAATGCTTTGAATAATTTCCTGGATGAAAGAGTTCTTTCTAACATACTGTGGTGGAAGGAGGTTTGCTATTACATTTTATTGTTGTGACTAGACACGCTTTTCTCCTTTTGTTACAAGAATTTCTTGGGAATATAATTTCTTGATATCTTTCAATGTCATGGGTTTTTCATTTGCAGAGGATGGAGATGTGCAGGAAGCCGTCAACTGTCCAGCTGGTTAAAAGGCTTGACTATTCCAATTTGCTAGGCTTGGATGTTAATTTAAAAAATGGGAGGTGAGATCCCCTTGTGATACTAAAGTTGTCTTATTGCTATTTTAACTGTATGCTTATGGAAGAGACAATGAGAAGAAAAAGATATGAGTTATGCATTGTTCTTTTCTGCTCTTATTAGTTTCTCTTGTGAGCTTTTTCTTGCATATTTTATTGTAATTATTCTTCTGAGCTGTTTTTTGCATGCTTAAATGACGTGAAGGACCAAACTGTAGTTTCCTCAAATTAAATTCCCGAATTGTGGTTATAGGCATTGCATCTCTGCATTGGAAAAAAAAAAAGTTCCTTTTTGTGGCTAGTCGGCATATTAACATAATTTCATAAATCTCAAGGAATTGAATTCCTATATGAATAATTATTTGATCTAACCTGAAAGGTCTCTAAGAGTGTTTTCCATAGTACAAGAGTATCCTTTCAAAAATTTACATGTTCATAGTTTTTGTATGAATAGAAAACTAAAAATGGCCCACTTTCTTAGAAGCTTCATAAAGATTACTTCTTTATCTGTAAATCTCATTAAGTAAAACTTGTTTGTTTTAGTCTAAAAGAGGGAACACTCAACTGGGAGATCTTGCAGTTCAAGTCAAAGTTTCCACGTGAAGTTTTGCTCTGCAGAGTATGTAACATATTTCTTTATCAGCCCTCTTGGTTTAAGAAACTTTTTCTACTAAATTGCATTGGGTTGCCTTACGAAAATGTCTTTGCATTCATTAAATGTTTATATAGTGCCCATTAATGATAGATGCAACAAGTGTTTTATTTCACTTATATTTCAGGTTGGTGACTTTTATGAAGCCCTTGGAATAGATGCTTGTATTTTGGTTGAATATGCAGGTTTGAATCCTTTTGGTGGCCTGCGTTCAGATAGCATTCCAAGAGCTGGATGCCCGGTTGTGGTATTGATCATACTTTATTATCATATGCATGTTATATTTCCATTCCTTGATCTTTAAATATTCTTTTGCCTTTAAATTTCATTCTGCCTCACATTCAGAATTAATAATTTCTTTTCTAATTTTGAGAAACTTGCATATTCAAATAGTAAAACCATACTGTGCCATTTGCATGAGAATTACTTGATTTAATGAAGTTTTGAATGGATTTCCAATGGTTGAGTTAAGAAGATGAGTTCAGATTTGTGATAGTAAGGAAGGTGGTTTTAACTCATAAATGTGGTGCCAAACTTGAGGGCTTGTTTGCAAGCCCATATTGGGGCATCTGTGTGAATTAAAGTATGAATTCTTTGTTCCTTTTTTCTTCTCTGGGAAATATACCATGTGTAGCAAATTGGAGATGCTGAAGAGGTCCTTCAGATTTGGTGTTATTTTGCATAGTTCTGGGATGATATCTTGGGAATCATGTTAAATAATTGGTACAGCATAATTTCTTCCTGTTTCTTTTGTATTTTTCTTCCAAGTTTTTATTTTTCTGTTGCTGTCCCTGTTTGCTTGCATAATTTTTTTTATTTTTTCCCCATTCAATCTAATCTAAGGACATGCTTTTTCGACTTTTTGTCAGTCAATTCCTTCTCTATGCATTTAATCATGTGTTTATTCCCTTGGGGACTCAATGCATAATTGCATATGATTTGCAGAATCTTCGTCAAACTTTGGATGATCTGACACGGAATGGGTTTTCGGTGGTAAGTATAGCATTTCTGATAACTCATCTTATGTATTCATGATATTCAAGATCAGAGTTCTAACATGCTTTTCTAAGTATTCACTTTACTGTTGTGCGGAATATGCAATTAAGCCTTCGAGTCTTCATTATTTTCTTCTCCACTCATGGACTGGGCACTTGGTGCCTAAATGGTATAGTTCCACCTTTGAACCACTGATGCATGCTTCATTGGGTGTTTGTCCTGTACTTATCTTTAGATTTGTTGCCTATAGAGGTGTATTATGCATCAATTGCCTTATTAGTAATGTGAGCATATGTCAAAGAATATATGGTCATCATCTGACTAGTTTGTTCAACGTTCATCATCCAACTAGTTTGCTCAATGTTCATGGTTTGGTTCTTGTAGTGCATAGTGGAAGAAGTTCAGGGTCCAACACAAGCTCGTTCCCGTAAAGGCCGTTTTATATCGGGGTAATTACATATTGATAACTCATTCTTTCAATTTAATCTGTGATTCTTTTCATATAGCATATCCTTTAATTTTTTTTTTTTTTCTTTTTGAAGTGATTGATAGTATTTTTTATTTATTGCTTATTCCGAGGAAAGGGATACAAAGATTTCCAATCCTGAAGCATGTTATGGTGTTTCTGATACAACACTTAGTACAGTGGTCATAAAATGTTGAAACATTCTTAATGGCCAGTTTTCCTTTCAAGAGTCATCCGCGACACAAACTCATGTTGCTTCTTGGAAAATTAAATAGCGTGGTCTTTTTATTTTATTTTTATATAAACCACTAGAATTTATTGAAAATGGAAATTAAATGCTCTTATGAGTGCCCATATTTTTATGTCAGAAAGTTTCATGTTATAATGAAGATTTCATGTATCTTTATATTTTCTGGGCAAAGTTTTGTTTTTGAATTTGATATTCAAAATGCTTTAAATGCATATGTTGCTTCTGACTTGTTTTGTTAAGTATTTCAGGCATGCACATCCTGGTAGTCCATATGTGTTTGGACTTGTTGGGGTTGATCACGATCTTGACTTTCCAGAACCAATGCCTGTAGTTGGTAAGAATACGTTAGTTTTCTTCTATGAAACGTTATCCCAAGAGATTTTGTTTTGGATTCTCTATTTGGGTTTTGTTTCATTTTGTTGCCCTTGATTATTTAAATTTTAAAGGCATAAGTTAATGGCCTTTGATTGTTTCATCAAAAAGTTAGTTTCTATTGCTCATAGTAGTCAAAGGCAATAAAGCTATCTTAGATTGACTGTTTAAGGATTAATAATAGTTGTAAAATATATGTGGCAGGAATATCTCACTCGGCCAGAGGGTATTGCATAAACTTTGTCCTGGAGACTATGAAAACTTATTCGTCGGAGGATGGTTTAACCGAAGAGGCCCTAGTTACTAAGCTTCGTACTTGTCGGTACCATCATTTATTTCTGCATATGTCTTTGAGGAGCAATTTTTCAGGTAGATATAACTTCTTAATTAATGGGGAATTTTTTTGGTGCCATTTGTTGCCTGTGGTGTGCTCCTATTAAGATGAAGTGTAAAATTGTGTACTGTATTGGGTTGAAGCTTGTAATTTTCTCTGCCAAGTGTGATGTTAGACCTGTTGGATTGGAAGTTGGAACTAGCGCCTTTTAGATTACTTTTATTTTTTTCGTATAAAGATACAGTTATATTACTGAGAAGATATGAAGGAGCAACCAGCAAGAACAGGTGGTCAAGAAGACCACACCAAACAAGTGGAACCAAAAAGAGAAAAAAATAAAACCAAGGGCTCATCTGAGCCTGAACACTCCCAAACACAAAACTAATATCTATGCTTCTGTTATTGTACGCCTTGAAGCTTTTTTTGCCTAAATGTGCCTTACAAATTCTCTGTGAAACCTCAGTATAACCTAAAATTTGTTTTGAGTGATTAGTATTTTTATTGCTTTACAACCTGTAAAATAAACCTTTTGTTTTGATTGTATCATTGACATATCTTTCTGCTATTCTTCTTTAAGTAATTTATTTGAATCTTAATTATATCAAGAGGCTCCTTTACAGGCACTTGTCGTTGGGGAGAATTTGGTGAGGGAGGCCTACTGTGGGGAGAATGTAGTGGTAGACATTTTGAATGGTTTGAAGGCAATCCTGTCATTGATCTTTTGTCTAAGGTTAACATGTCTAATGATTTTATTGCGTATTTTACTTTTTGTTCACTAGCATATCATATGAAATAATTGCACTATTGAATACATGTTTCATATTTTTATGATTATAGCTATTGTTGAAATAAAAAATTACACTTTTTATCTAACAGCTATCTATCTATTGGACTTCTCAGGTTAAAGATCTTTATGGTCTTGATGAGGATGTTACATTTAGGAATGTCAGTGTGTCTTCAGAAAACAGACCCCACCCTTTGACCCTAGGAACAGCAACGCAAATTGGTTTGTCTAATTGCATTGGACACTTCAATTTTATTTTCATCATATGAAGTCATTGTCAAGTTAAAGTGGTATTGATCAGTGTTTTGCATACTTCCAGGTGCCATACCAACTGAGGGAATACCTTGTTTGTTGAAGGTGTTGCTTCCTTCAAACTGCACAGGACTACCTTTATTGTGAGTATTTTTTGTATGCCTTTTTTCTGTTTAAATTTATTCAGAATAGTATCTAGCTTCTGGGGGATGCATGCACGTGCAATTTTGTATTTTGTATTTTTGGTGTGAGTGCACAAATACATCACTGCTTTTTGACATTTTATATCACGGCTGAGGTTTTCTTTAATACAAATGACAAAGTCCTTCCGTTTTCCTTTTTACTCTTTTAATTCTGTCCAATGTACGTTCTCATAATATGCTAAAGTACACTTACACCTGTGTGTCTGTGTTTTGTACTTCTATGTTCCTTAGATTTGTTAGTTTCTGATTTCTCAGGTATGTTAGAGATCTTCTTCTTAATCCTCCTGCTTATGATATATCGTCCACAATTCAAGGTGAGCTGTGTTATACTTTTTGTATTGGTCCAGCATTAGATTATAGAATACAAAATGATTTTTTCCATAATGCCAGCTTTTTGACCTTGGTTGTTAATAAAATGGCAAACTTTTCCCCTGATTGTTCATACTGTTTCTTGTCCATATCTTTTGTAGTGTTTTATACCAAGTCAAACCTGGTGCAGTGTTGCATGGGTTAATATGGTTTCTGCTCAAACAGGTGTCACCACATTCATGTCCACTCGTGCACCAAATACGAGACAGATCAGTTAATTTGTATGATATATTTTAAAAGGAGGGTGGGGGTGAACTCAGAAATTTAACATAGTTTTAATTAATAAGGGTGCACTTTTCAATGTGGTAGAGAGATGTTGAGGTCCATGTAGAAGGGCTTCAAAGTGAAAAGAAAAGAGTCAGAAAATAAGAGCCACTAACCTGGGTGATTCACATAGAATGTGTCTGTAAGATTGGAGATTTTCTAAATTATTATAATGTATTAATCACAGTATTTTGTTCCCCTAAGAGACTGCACAATTAACATGTTATGTTGGCATGCCATCTCATTTTTTTATTGTTTTTTTCAAAATCTTCTGACAAGTTTTCTTTTTCTCAAAATCAGCAACGTGCAGACTTATGAGTGACATAACGTGCTCGATTCCTGAGTTTACTTGTGTTTCACCTGCAAAGGTTGTATCCTAACCTTGTTAATTAGTTAGATCTGAAAATAACTTGCTCTTTTTTTACTTATCTTTTCGTTTTTATGAAATATCAATCATGGCTTCTTGTTTTTTTTTTTAATTTCTTATTATTTTGTTTTTATGAAATATCAGTTCTGGTTAGATTTCATGAATCTATTTGAGGTGCAAATTCTTGCAATGATATTGTCCCAAGTGACTTGGTGTCATGGATTCAAGTCACGGATACAGTCTCTCTAAGAATAGGGGGTATGGCTGCATTTGTCTTGCCCTTACTAAACTCTGCTTTGGCTAGAGCCTTGTTTATTGGGCTGCCCTTTTTAGTAAATCTATTTCCTCATTGCTTGTGGAGTCTTTGTCAGGGGGGCAGTATGCGTTTTATTTATGCCTCAGGGTTGTTCACACTCCTATTCTAATCCCAGTAATTGAGTATCACATTTAACCATTATGATATAATCTCTACCGACGTAGTAATGTTACCACTTGATATGTCTCTCTCTCTGTCTCTCTGTCTCTCTGTCTCTCTGTCTCTGTCTCTCTCTCTCTCTCTCTCTCTCTCTCTCTCTCTCTCTCTTCTTTTGGTGTTTTAGATTTGATTGTTCATGCGTCGAAGTGCTAATTAAGTATTGTCTTACCCTCTGTGTAGCCTAAAAGGCAAAATGAGTAGCTGAGGATAGGGATTATAAAGAAAAGTGGGGTCTGTGTACCAACAATTTTGGGGACAATTGGATAAAATGTATGCAAGCTTGCAGAGCGCTAAAATTAATACTAAAATCAAGATAAAAAGCAATTGAAAGTGGAGTTAACTTTGAGCTTCACTTTGATAATGATGGGTGAGAGTACCCATAGATCACTTGATCAAAATTATCCCATTCTAAAATTACAGATTGAATTTAAATGAACTAGATGGAGTTTGTATAATTAGTTACCATTTTTTCTTTTATTGACAGCTTATGGGTTCTTCTCTTTCATCAGTGCTGATACTAATACCTTCCTTGATACTAATATTTAGGGTTGGCATTGACAGCTTATTGTTCCCCATGGTTGGCATTGACCTTTCTCTTGACTCAAGTATGAATAGTATCTAAGTTAGCTGAATAATTACTTCTCTGATTTCGGTCTTTTACTGTTTATGGGTTAGATCTTCCCTGAGATATTATGAGATCGAAAGGCAATAGTTTAAAAGAGAATTCTTTTGTTCTACTTCTATCTATGTTCTGCTGGTTGTAACACTCCCGTTTAAGTACTTTTGTCTCGTGTAGCCTTAACTGTTTTTTTAACTGTAGAATTTAAATTTAGTGAATACATGGTTTTTCCCCATATGTTTGGTCATTTTAGTATGTTTCATTTGATTCATGTGTACATGGATGTTTTAGTGAGTATACATACATGTATAGACACAAAAACACATCTATGTATTTATACAGGGGTCTCTGGCTGTGTGTCTGCCAACTCAACACATGCCTTTCTATGTTGTAGTATATAATTCCTGAGTTATTGTATGTTCCACAGCTGGTGAAGCTTCTTGAACTGAGGGAGGCCAATCATATTGAGTTCTGCAGAATAAAAAATGTTCTTGATGAAATACTGCAGATGCGTAAAACTCCTGAGTTGTGTGAAATCCTGCAGTTGTTGATGGATCCCACGTGGGTGGCAACTGGGTTGAAAATTGACTTTGAGACATTAGTAAGTACAGACATTCGGTTGAGTTTACTGTTTTTTTTTTCTTTTAAATGTCCACTTGTTTACAAAAGGAAAAGTATAATAATAATTGTATAGGTTAATGCATAAGCATCCTGCTACTTTTGATTTGTGAGAAGTAGAGCCTTTTGTTTATGAAAATTGACATGTTTGTGTTCAAGGCTCTACCTTCAGAAAAGAAACATTAATTGTTCGAGCTTCAATATGTAGTTCCCTATCTATGATTTTTCTGTATTTTTTATGAAGGGCATTAATACTTAGCTGGGCATAAATCACAAAAGTCATCGTTCTATTTGATCCTAATACACTCAAATCTTAGTTCTCAAAGACTTGGTGTAAATAGTCATACCATTTCTTTTCAAATCCATGAAACATCATGTATCCAACATTAACTTATTCATGCACTCTGGTGTTCTTGGTTTTTTGTTTATCATAAGTTATAGTCATAAGTTTTTTTTAATTACTCATAAGTTTCTAAGTTTTCTTTTAATAAAGCATGAAACTTTTGAAGGCGTTGGTATATCTTTTATTTTTTACAATTTCAAAGCACTCTAGATACCATATTTACGGTTGGAGGATTGGTTTAATTTCATAGGCTTTCAAATAGTTTCTCTCCATGTCTTTTCTGTTTCTTTTCCATGCATATAATGCTAGTCCTTTTTTGGTCAGGTTAATGAATGTGAGTCCACGTCAGGTAGAATTGGAGAAATGATCTCCCTCGATTATGAACATGATCAAAAGCTTAGTTCTTTTCCTATTGTTCCTAGTGAATTTTTTGAAGATATGGAGTCTTCATGGAAACGTCGTATAAAGAGAATCCATATCGAGGAAGCATTCGCAGAAGTGGAAAAGGCTGCTGAGGCTTTATCTTTAGCAGTAGGTCTCCATCACTCAACTTTGGCTGACATTGTTGCATGTCTCAACAAAATTATATAATGTCCTAGAAGAGGACACTGCATTACGATTTCAACATTTCTTTCCTATTTATAAGCATTTAAAATTTTGCAGGTTACTGAAGATTTCGTGCCCATTCTTTCTAGAATAAAAGCAACCACAGCTCCACTTGGAGGCCCAAAAGGAGAAATATTATATGCGCGGGAGCACGAAGCTGTTTGGTTTAAGGGAAAACGGTTTGTGCCTGCTGTTTGGGCTGGTACCCCTGGTGAAAAACAAATTAAACAGCTTAAACCTGCTCTAGATTCAAAAGGTAGAAAAGTTGGAGAAGAGTGGTTTACCACAATGAACGTGGAGGATGCTTTAACAAGGTGTGCCATTTTCCCTAATGCTATGGAAGTACCTTTCATGCTTCTTCAATTTAACACACCTACTTGTTATTATCTTCTATTAGTCTAAATATGTTTTGACTTCTGATGTTGAGTAAAGTTACCTTTTTTTCTTTTTTGTTTCCTGTTGTAGGTATCATGAGGCAGGTGCCAAGGCAAAAACAAGGGTATTGGAATTGTTGAGGGGACTTTCTTCTGATCTACAAGCGAAGATCAATATCCTTGTATTTTCCTCAATGCTTCTAGTTATTGCAAGGGCATTATTTGCTCATGTGAGGTTGGATATTTAAAACTTTAGTAAGCCTTTCAACATTACTCATGTTATCTGTAATAATAATCAATGGTGTCCTTCAATAGTTAAATGGTTGTATCGAAAAATTTATAGTGATATCTCTGAATCAGTGGTGTCTAACTATTATTGTATTTTCATTTTCTGTGGTCAGTATTTTCATGCAGAGATATAATAATTGTTCTGTTTTCAACTTGTAAGAGCATACTGAGAGTCTGATACTATCGGAGTCTCACTCATACCAGTTCTCAATTTATAAACTGAGCAGATAGGTGGCTTTCTGAAATAAAAGATTTTATTTTATTTTATTTTATATTTTTTATGGTTTATTAAACATTAATATACATTTTGATTCAGTTCTCTTTAGTTGTCTTAAGCGTAAGTTACACAGATCTCCCATGTGGTTTCTTGAAAGTACAAAATTGCTTCTCCCTATTTTCAGATATTACTTTTACATTTATGTAATTCACTAAATCTCAGGAAGTTGGAGTTCTTTGCTCTTAAAAGGAACATATGTTGGAAAGTTGTCATGGAAATTATTTGATGGGATAGGCTGGTTAACCAAAATTCTGCCTAAATTAATTGAAGCTGTTGGCTGAGAACCGACCAACAAGAACATCATCATGCTATGTTTTATGATACTTTAGTACCTATTTTTTGAATGACACATTTTGTATCTTTCCATGTTTCTATATTCACATCTTTAGGACAGGAAGTACTATCTTGTTCAAATTTACCCCAGTCCCATAATGGTGTTTATTGTATCTTAATTTTGTGTAACTGATACATTGCAGTGAAGGGAGAAGAAGGAAATGGGTTTTTCCTACCCTTGGAGAGTCCTATAGGTCGAAGGTAGTATTCAATAAATCAATGTGCCCCTGAATCTATTAGGCTGGCAGCTCACCTATATTGATATATCCTTACCATGTCTTTTTTATTTGCAGTGGCTTATATATTAATGTGTTGGATGCAGGATGTAAAACCAGTAAATGGAGAAAATGGGATGAAGATAGTTGGTCTATCACCATACTGGTTGGATGTAGCAGAGGGAAGTGCTGTGAATAACACCGTTGATATGCAGTCATTGTTCCTTTTGACTGGACCGAATGGTGGTGGTAAATCAAGTTTGCTACGATCAATTTGTGCTGCTGCGTTACTTGGAATATGTGGATTTATGGTGCCTGCTGAGTCAGCCTTGATCCCTCATTTTGATTCTATTATGCTTCACATGAAATCTTATGACAGCCCTTCTGATGGGAAAAGTTCTTTTCAGGTATGGTATTATTATGTGCTGTCTTAGTAATCAGTAAGTAATGTAGTAACTTTATGCTGGGTTCAGTTGCTCCTAATTAGCTAAGCTCTTCAAGCTTCATATTAATGCAGCAATTGGACATATGTCTTTTTGACAAAGGTTAACCTACATGCCCTTTAACCTCTCCACTTCAAGCAGAGAGGACTCGAGCCCCTTAATTTTCTTCATGTATTCTTGTGGAATTTTATTATTAAGACTGCCTATGTAAATAAACTTTCTGTAATTCGTTTTCATTTATGGCTTTGTTTGGTAATTAAGACCTAAGTTCACCCTGTCTGTCTGTCTGTCTGTCTGTCTGTCTGTCTCTCTCTCTCTCTCTCTCTCTCTCTCTCTCTCTCTCTCTCTTGTGAGTGAATTAATCAAAAAGCAAAAGTCACCTTAGCGTTTTGTTTGATTTGAGTCTTGTCAATTCCCTATACGTATATAGTCATTTGATTCCCATCTAGGCTGGCATCAGAACATTAGCTTAATGGCTGCATCGCTACACACTGTTCATCTTACTCAATTTCATTGTTACAGGTAGAGATGTCAGAAATTCGGTCCATTGTTTCTGGAGCCACTAAAAGAAGTCTCGTACTTGTAGATGAAATTTGCCGAGGAACAGAAACAGCAAAGGGTACATGTATTGCTGGTAGTATTGTTGAAACTCTTGATACAATAGGTTGTCTTGGTATCATATCTACTCACCTGCATGGGATTTTTAGTTTGCCTCTTAATACAAAGAACACTGTATACAAAGCAATGGGAACTGTATATGTGGATGGCCAAACAAAACCAACCTGGAAGTTGATGGATGGGATTTGTAGGGAAAGCCTTGCATTTGAAACAGCTAAGAAGGAAGGGATTCCTGAAATAATAATTGAAAGAGCTGAAGACCTGTATCATTCAGCTTACGCAAATGAGGTGCTTCTAGGAAAGAATGGCACAAAACTAGAACAGTTCTGTTCTACAGGTTTTAGCAGTTCTGACAAATCCCATCCTCAGTCGAGTAGTGATAAAGTTGAAGCTGTCCATAAGACAGGATCAACAAACAGAATGGAAGTCTTACAGAAGGAGGTTGAGAGTGCAGTCATTGTGATTTGCCGAAAGATGCTGATTGAGCTCTACAAGGAGGAAAAAACATCAGAAGTTACTGATATACACTGTGTTCCAATTGGTGCCAGGGAACAGCCACCTCCATCAACCATAGGTGTTTCATGTGTATATGTGATTCTCAGACCTGATAGGAGACTGTATGTCGGACAGGTAATTTTCTGTTGACATGAATTATTTTCAGTTATTTGTGGTTTAACACTCAAAAAGTAGTCATGAAATCAAGGTTGGTCTATTAGGCCATGCTGTTAATGGTTTGTTTTCGTCATCGGCTGAAAAATTATGGCATTACGCCTGTTTATTATACGATTTTTGCTTATGCTAAATATGCCAATCTAATGCATCTGTGATTGTTCTCATAGACTGATGATCTAGAGGGCCGAGTCCGTGCACATCGTTCAAAGGAAGGAATGCAGAACGCCAATTTCCTTTATTTCACTGTCCCAGGGAAGAGCTTGGCTTGCCAATTGGAGACTCTTCTCATCAACCAGCTCCCTTATCAAGGATTCCATCTGACCAATGTGGCTGATGGTAAACATAGGAATTTTGGCACATCCAATCTTGCCCTGGATGGTGTGTCAGTTTGTAGATAATTCTGCCGTTTCTTTTTGTACTAGGCGCTGTGGTAAGGGAAAGGGAGAGATGGTTGGCATTCCATGTAGCCTGTATATATATGCAGTAGTAGTGGCAGTGGCAGCAACAATTTTTGTTTTTGTTTATGTTGCTCCACTTATCATGTTTGTCAGCCGAGTAGATGGAGGTGAAATTTTTCGGTACTTGTAAAATATTACATTTGTTATTTATCCGATTTTCTCCTTTTTACCAAAATCCGATGCTTCATATTTCGGGTTTGCTGTATTAGTTTTTTCAGTACTGGGTTGCAATAACTTTTGGTGGTGAGAATCTGCATAATAAATGCTAGGGTTGCGGTGGTGGAAATTGAATGGAGTTTGCTTATGATGAGGGTTTCTTGTGAGGAAAAAGTATATGTTCTTTGATTGTTAATTCCTTCCAAATTTCCAGAAAGGTTGAGAAATAAATTGTAAGTGTTTTAAAGAGCAATGGCAGAAGGTGGGTGCTGCATTCAAAAACCAAAACCAGACTTCCTTCTCAAGAGAAATCCTCATCGTAAGAAACCCGTTCAATTTCTCATAGCATGTTTGCTATCAATAGCACAAATACACAATTTCCCATGTGTGCATCTAGTGGAGACGAACCTCACTTTGAAATATTGATGCATGATGAGCTCTAAAACTCTGTAGTTCTGTAAAAGTTGCTGGTTGCCTATATTCTGGCTCTATAGCCTTCTTGTGCACTTACTTTTCCCATGGGCTGTGCTTCATATTAACAGGGAGCTATTTCAGACAGTTGGCTCTAACCTTCGTTCTAATGCGTATAAATGGTTCCATTTTTGTCAACGCAATGGATTTTGTTTGAGAAAGAAAAGATACACTGCTGTCTCATTACTTTGGTTCTAGTATAAACATTGTCATGTTGGTTTCCAGGAGCCACCATTGTTACATATATACAACCTACGACAAAAGTAGGCTCATCATCAAGCTCACTATATCTAGCAGTCAACCGATTCGGTGAACTAAAGTTGTTGATTTGATCTGTTTATGCCTTCCCAACAAAAAGAAAACATGTTTAATGTTAACCCAATGCAGCAGACTGACGGCAAAAGAAGCATCTACGCCAGAAGCCAGAAGTTCTTGTGGGTCTTTGTGTTGAGAAGGTAGCCTCCATTTTGGCCCTTTTTCTGAACTCCAACACATGTGCAGCTGCTTTTATCAATCAAATACTCTGCTGTGTCTATTGGTTTTGTCCCTCGCGTGGACCCTCCGGGCCTCCTGTATCTGTCAGAGTACACAATACAAGAAAGAATAAGCAAATCATTCAAGCTGAAATCTGTTTTCCCACAATAAATCTCAGTAACATTATCAAGAAAATCTTGGCTTAATCGGTGGTGAGCATTACCACCTTATTAATAGCCTTTGAATGCGTTTAATTGTTGAGATTCATGTAGCATGTAGATTAACTCACATTCGTCCAAAGACAATTCACGTGATGGTAATGCTCAACACTATTTGAACCTAAAACAAAAAATTCCGATGGCACTACAAACTCACCCTAAGATTATAGTAGAAAGACTCCGTCGTTGCCCTATAATTAGGATATCGACCCCAAGAGCCTTGCTATGATCTAGAATAATGCTTGCTTTCTCTTTGCCTTCTATCAACGCCACCTTCTCTACGCGCACGCGTACTTTTGGTTTTGCAAGTTTGCATGCATTCTTCATTTCTTCAAGAAAGTCGGCGTGCCCTAAGCTGCCTTCTATGGACGCGGCAGCTGAGCCTGAACTGCGGCTAGGTCTTCTAAGGAACGTCGTTAGTGTGTTTCGCCACGAGTTAGGGTTTTCGACATTGAAGAGGATCAACTCGTCGTTCTCACGAATTGCTTTAGAAAGTGCATATTGTAGGGCACCTGCTGACTCTTGGTTTGGATCTGCTACCACCATTACTCTCCGTCTACATCCACCTTCCATGGCCCACCGTTATCGCCACCACCATCAACCCCAACGACCAGCAAACCCCTTAGGGTTTTGCAATTAAGGGTAGGAAGTTTCTTGTTTATGCTTCTTATTAGGGGAGGCTGTTAGAACCATACTCGAGACCAGGTCAGTTGCCAGCAAATATGTTTGAGGGAAACAGTTTCAAGTTGAGATTTCAGCTAAAAGTCTAACTCATAACCTTTTCTTCTTCCTTCCTTCCTTCCTTATTTTGTTTCAAACAGAATCATATACATTTGATAATCCTCGTTGTTCTTTTACTGTTCTTGGCAGACATTTAGATTTAATTAACAACTGAAAAAACGATTTTTTTTCATAATCAAGTTGAACAAATCCATTGTTTAGTGTTACAACTTGGAATATATGTCACTTACTAAAAAAGAAAACTTGAAATATCTTTCACTTACCAAAAAAAGCCTTCAAACATCTGTCACTACTGACTCAACAACAAGATACAAACAAACAACCACCACCAAACCGCCTGAAAAATGAAGGGAAAAAATATATTTATGGCCCGTTGATATATATATTTTTAATTTATTCTTTTATTTTCTCCAATTAATTCAAATGGGGAGAAGAAATAGGAAGGTAAAAGAAAAAAACAGAATGTATAAAATTTAAATATAATATGTATATATTTTTTTAAATTTAGATTTTATAGCTGTTCATTCTACATATCTTACCTCCTCTCTCTCCTTTACCTTTACATTTCTTTTCTAACATTTTCCCCCATTTTCCTTCAGGGTTGTTATTTATAACTAAGAAAAGGGAAAAAAGAACCTTATGGCCCGTTTGATAATGATAACCATTTCAATTTTAGTTTTTTGTTTTCATTTTTAGTGCTATAATATAAAGGAAAAAGAGGGAGAACGGAAAGTGAGATGGGAGGGAGGAGTAACAAAAGTGAAAACAAAATTTAAAACCTAAAATCTATTTGAAATTGTTTTCACTTTCAAGTTTTTGTTTTCACTTTTGTTACTCACTCCTCCCATCCTCCTCTCTCATCCTCTCTCTCAATCTCACCCTCACTTTTGTTCTCCCTCTCATTTTCCTCTATATTATAACACAAAAAATAAAAACTAAAACTAAAAACTAAAGTTAAAATGGTTATCAAACGGGCCTTAATTCTATACCTTGTTGTAAGAAGAATATTCATATGAGTGTGACCAATGAATAATTCTAAGTTAAACTTTCTGACAATGAAGAGTAGAAAGAACCTGCTTTGAGATGATGAGATATAGCCTACATCATCATCCACGCAGAGTTATGGTGGACTCTAAATAATGTTATTAGGGAGAAAATAAGGAGCTCTAGAATCGTCAAAGTGGGCGTGCCGGAGTGGTTATCGGGCATGACTAGAAATCATGTGGGCTCTGCCCGCGCAGGTTCGAATCCTGCCGCTCACGTTTTTTACCTTTTTTTTTTTTTTAAACCTTACAAATATTCACATTAATCTATTAAAAAGACTAAAGTTTACTTTCACTTGAATCTGTTAACAAGACTAACTGAGTTTACACAAATATTCATTAGGTGTGTTTAGAGTTTTCGAACCTCAGTGCATATGAGTAGAGGTGAAGAATTCAATCGACAGAATTATACTTTAACGATAACTCTGATCAATTAAGCACTCAAAAATTTTCAAAATCTCAATTTTAAAATAAATAAATAAATTTACTACACGAATGGAGAGTGCTTTGGTTTGTCCTAATTTATATAGGATATATGACTGAAACAATCTTGATTAGTTTTCCTAACTCAACCCGGATTGCTCAACTTTCAAAGTCCATTATATATACAAACTCTGCTTGCCTTCACTCTCTACAAAGCAAAACCCTTCTCTCTCCATCATCAAAACATTCATTCATAGTTCTTTGATCAACACACAACGATGGCAAAACTGAAAGTATACCACCGTCGCCACAAAAAGAAAAGAAGATCACCAAACTGGTCTGAGCTCCAGCCCGAACTCTTACAGCTGATCACGAACAATCTCTCTTTCGTCAACGTCCTTCAATTCAAAGCCGTTTGTTCTTCGTGGAAACACGCTGCCACTTCGTCTCATACTCCATGGCTCATGCTCCCTAGTAGTAGCAGTCGAGAAAACGGCCAAAACAACCCTGACAGTGCAGCTCGTTGCTTCTACAGTCTTGAAGAACAAAAGGTTTACACCATCAAGAACGCGTTTCAAGGCTTTGATCATGGGGCTCGGTGCCTGGGTTCATCACATGGGTGGCTGGTCATTATGGACAGCAATGGAAACCCACATCTTTTAAACCCGTTTTCGCGACGTCAAATTCAGCTCCCGCTGATTTGGCCCTTTCCTCGCTTGACCGGTGATCTCTCCTTGGAAAGTTTACGGATGTGTGTTAGTATTGCCAAGGCTGTCCTCTCCTCCGACCCGTCTTGCGACAACAACTTCGCTGTTGTGGTGATTTATGATTCTTTACCGTCAAAACTTTCATTTTGTAAGCATGGGGAGGACAGCAGATGGACAGTCTTAAATGCGCGTAGAGAATATTGTGATGTTATTTTCCACAATGAGCAGTTGTTTGCATTGGCTGGGGATGGCTCGGTTGAAGTCTGGGACTTCAACAACTCTTTTCCCATCAAAACCATCGACCTTCGTCAACCATTTGCAGAAATTGGAAACGTGGATATAGTGAAAGACTTTTCAAGGGGCATTCATTCTACTCAGACTTATTTGGTGGAGTCTTTGGCTGAGATTTTGTTTGTGGGGAGAATCATTCAGAACTTTGTCAAGCATGAGGACATTGGTGAGGGGGATCTTCCTCAGGAGAGTGATTATATCAGTCCCTATAGAACTCTGCACTTTTACGTTCTCAAATTGAACATCACTGCCAAAAAGTGGGAGAAAGTAGAATCATCGTTGCGCAATCAAGCTTTATTTTTGGGTGGAAATCAATCGATGTCAGTATCCACTCGGGATTTTCCAGAATTAGAAGAAAACTCAATTTACTTCACAGATGATCGTTGGGAGGAGATAAATTATGTGGAAGATTATGGTGGTCATGATGTTGGAGTTTACAACCTAGGAAATAAAATTGTGAAGACACTAGTACTTGATCAGTTTAATAAGTGGAGAGTTGATCCACCACCCTTTTGGATTGTTCCTAATCCATGGTGAAACGTAGATAGTTTTCACGTATGTATGAGCATATGATATTTTCATGTACTAGTTTATAGTTAAATGCACATCAAGCCTTTTTTTAGCTGCCTTTTATGGTTGAAATCTTTGGGTTTCAACCCACTTTCGGTTTAATTTGAAAGCTTGTTGAAAAAGTTTAAACGAATGTAGCACAATTGGATACACAATAAGGGGTGAGCCCACTTTCAAGGTAATATTAAGACCAATTATTTTACATGAAGATATGCTTTTAGACAATCAAACCACATGATTCATACTTAATTATAGAAACAAACTATGCCAGTGGGTATAGATTAGTTGGTTCTCTTCCGACTCAATCCATATGAGCAGAGATTCAAAATCCCCAGGCACCCAATTAACTGTGATTCCATATTTCTTCAGGTGGGGCAGGTAAAATCTAAAAGCTGTTGCAAGTCAAAAAAAAGGTTATTACTAGTATAATCATGAATGGCGAGTGTTTTGGTTTGTCCAAATATATATAGGATATGACTCTGAACCAGTTTGAATTGGTTTTCCTAACTCAACCTGGATTGCCCCACTTTTCAGTCCATTACATTTACAAACTCTGCTTGCCTTCACTCTCTACAAAAGCAAAACCCTTCATCAAAACATGCATTCATTATTCATTGATCAACAAACAATGATGGCAAACTGGTCTGAGCTCCAACCCGACCTCTTACAGCTGATCATGAACAATCTCTCGTTCGTCAACATCCTTCGATTCAGAGCTGTTTGTTCTTCGTGGAATCACGCTGCAAAATCTTGTGCCACTTCATCATGTCCTCCTCCTCGAACCCCTAGTACTCCATGGCTCATGCTCCCTAGTAGTTATGAAGAAAACGACAAAAAAAACCCTGCCAGTGGAGCTCGTTGCTTCTACAGTCTTGAAGAACAGAAAGTTTACATCATCAAGAGCGCGTTTCAAGACTATGATCATGCTGCTGCTTTGCGTGGGTTCATCACACGGGTGGCTGTTCATCAACAGCAAAGCAAACTCACATCTTTTAAACCCGTTTTCGCGACGTCAAATTCAGCTCCCGCTGATGTGGTTTCATATTGCCAAGGCTGTCCTCTCCTCCGACCCAACTCGTGACAACAACTTCGCTGTTGTGGTGATTCATAGTTTTTTTCCGTCAAAACTTGCATTTTATAAGCATGCGGAGGAGGACAGCAGAATCAGACGGACAGACTTAAATGGTGTGCATGGAGGATATTGTGATGTTATTTTTCACAATGAGCAGTTGTTTGCATTGGCTGGGGATGGCTCGGTTGAAGTCTGGGACTTCATCAAGTCCTTTCCCATCGAAAGCATTGATCTTGCTCAACCGTTTGCGGAGATTAAAAAGGCGGATATAATGCAAGACTTTTCCATTTACAAGTATTCTACTCAGAATTATCTGGTGGAGTCATTGGGTGAGATTTTGTATGTGGGGAGAGTGATAGGGAACTTTGTTAACCATAAGGGCATAGTCATTGGTCAGACGGATCTTCCTGAGGGGTTTGCTGTTATTTGTCCCTATAGAACTCTGCGGTTTTACATCCTCAAGTTGAACATCACTGCCAAAAAGTGGGAGAAAGTAGAATCATCCCTGCACAATTGAGCTTTGTTTTTGGGCGGAAATCAATCGATGTCAGTGTCTACTAGGGATTTTCCAGAATTGGAAGAAAACTCAATTTACTTCACAGGTGGGATATAAATTTCCAATTAGACTCTGCTGAGAATGGTTATGGTGGTCATGATAATGGAGTTTACAACATAGGAAATAAAGTTGTGAAGCCATTTGATCAGCTTGATAAGTGGAAAATTGATCCACCACCCTTCTGGATTGTTCCTAATCCATGATGAGAGGCAGATAGGAGGGCAGAATATGATCGTGTTATGTTTTCATGTATCAGGTTATAGTCAGAACATTTATTAGTGGTTGGATTTGTTCTATCTAAAGGTGAAACACTTCTTTCTTTTATGCAACTGATCTCATTTTACAAATCAAGTCAGAAAAGCCCAAGTTCTTTAATAGAATGTAGCAATTGGATACACAATAAGGTAAACCAACTTTCAGATTAAGACCAATGCTTTTACATGAAGACATTCTTTGAGAGACTACTTGGCATGGTATCCAATCCACATGAATAGGCCACACATGATATTCATACCTAAAATAGAAATATGTTATAAAACTGGAGAATTTGGAGAGGAAATTGAGAGAGAGAGAGAGAAAGTAGAGAAACTGAGTTTCTTATTCTCATTTCTATGTGTATTGAACAATGAAGGGATGAACCCTTTTATCGGCAAAGCCTAGGGAACATGTGGGCTCCACAACTAATTATTTACAACACTCCCCCTTGGAGACCACAAATGATATGGAATATGCCTCGTTAAAAACCTTGCCAGTAAAAACCCAGTGGGACAAAAACTGGTCAAAGGGAAAAAGAGTACATAATCATGTGTAACATAAAATTCTGTGTATATTGACGCGCGTGCGACACTGCCTCATTAAAACCTTGCCAGGAAAAACCCAATGGGATAAAAACCTGGACGAAGGAAAAAGAGTACAGTGTTTGAAGATCTGTATTGATAGCACGCTCCCCCTGATGCTTGGCAAAATATCTTTAAGTCATGCTGTTGATCACCTTTCTGAATATTGTAGTTGACACTGCTTCTGTGAGTCAATCTTGAGCGACACTGCCACGTTAAAACCTTACCAGGAAAAACCCAGTGGGATAAAAAAAACCTGGATGAAGGAAAAAGAGTACAGTGTATGGAGGTCTTTATTAAAACCACGCTCCCTTTTGTGAATATCTCCCCCTGAAAAAATTTCATGACTAGCTTTTCCAGTATGCGACCATAAAAATTTTCATAGTATACCCTAAACCCTTGAGCGACACTGCCTCGTTAAAACCTTACCAGGAAAAACCCAATGGGATAAAAACCTGGATGAAGGAAAAAGAGTACAATGTGGAGCTGAGCTCTATCTGGTCTAGTATACTTCCGGAAAAACATTGAAGGACCAACGGATAAGACTCTCTGAGTATAAGCAAGAATCTCGTTGGCATAATGCTCAATCCTTAAGTCGAGACAAATATTTCGTGAATTCTGCAGAAGTTTTAATGTGTTGCAAACACATTATAATCAATGTACTCACTGAGGTAATTTATGCATATTAATATTGAGTACAAACTTTGTGCTTCAAGCACATGTCCTTTAGGGACTTGCTTCATGCAATTTCAATCCTTTCAAGGATTTTGTTTAAAGGGATTAAACTTTATGACACATTATATAGCTTTAACCCAGCTATTTATACATCTTTAGGGAATCGCTTCTGGCGATATGCTCTGTGCATTTAATAACCCTTAAAGATAATATGTTGGTCTCCATAATTGTGTAATAAGGGGGGGCACAATTGAATCTGTAAATATGGAGAAAAACCCAACATTCCTTGTTTCTGCCAGAAAACAGTGTGTCATACAAAGTAGGTATATTCCCTTTTATTCCGAACACCCAAGTATAAATTTCAGTATTAACATGTGTTGGGGTTCGTACTGTGGGTTTGTTCTTTCACGTTCATTCTCATCTATAATGGAATTACCTCTTTCCATTTTGGCCAATGATATTGTCGACATTTAATAATTGAACGTGGTTCCAATCAACACAGCCCATTGATGATTTGAGTAGCTACTCTAAAACCAAAAATTGTCATTCATCAATTCATGATCCCACCATTCTCGTTTGCATGCGCATGCATCATTTATAAGCATTTCTTTGCTTTTGGGTACCCAAGCCACTTCATGGGGCTTTTATTATGTGAGAATGTGGATTATAACCTCCATAGGAGCGTTATTTAGTAGTAGGGCGTGGATAATCTCCATTTAGGGAGTTGGAACATTTAGAACCCATATATCTGTCATGCTGCAGGCATGCCACAGATTAATACATACATGTCAATTAATTTCTGGGACTTTAACCCATATTACGGGACTTTAACCCATATAATTTGCTACGCATTAGGCGTGCATAATATCAATATTGACATGTCAAAGGATTGTCCTTTCGGGACTTCAATCCACATCATTTGCTACGCAACAGGCGTGCATCATATTGATCACTGCTATACCCATATTCTGTTCTTATGGGACTTTAATCTGTGCAGTGTATTATCAATGTATCCAACTTACAATCTGTAAAATTTGCGTTAATAATTCATGGATACATACAAGCCATTCTTTTGGAACGGACTTATCTCCCTATTTGGTTACCTTTCAAGATAAAATATCAAATAAGTATATAAGCATAAAACAACACAAGTATTGCTTACATCTTAGGTGGGAGAAACTTTTCTCAAGTATCATTCAAGCTCGTATCGGCCCAGTAAATGTAGTACTTGATGATCTTGTTATATCCTGCAAAAGCAAAAGTCACAATTCTTTTCTCTATCAAAAACAAATAACCCTCAGAGTTAGGATCACTTCATGGATTCTTTCTTCAGATGTTCATTCTAAAGAAATAAGATCTCTTATGAACAGAGAGTTATAAAAAGAGAAAAAAAATGCAAAAAGATTGTGATATTGATTGCAAGGTAAGGTAAGCAATCAGGGAAGGAAGCTGGTGGGAGCAAACTACAAGCTCTCATTTCTTCTAGTTTAGAAGAACTTCCGGGGATTAGAGCATAAGGTTGCCTTCACAGTTCCCTGATGTGGGGGAAACGTGATCAGAGATAGTCTCGCTTCCTGAATGGATGATCAGAGATAGTCTTGCTTCTCGGGCACATTAAGTGCTCACTGATAAGAAAAACAAGTAGATATCGCATTTACTAGATATGGAGAAAACTGGATATCTTCTGCAAAGAAAATTTCGTTAGTAACACATTTATACACAAATAAAAGGAATAGGTAGAACTGGTGAATTTCAAATTAACCATAGGAAAATTGCGAGAGTCTCGGGTTACTTTTGAAAAAGTAGCTCCGTGAAATCCGTAAAGCAAGATCGGCTTTGAAAATAATACTTGAAAACGCCGAAAGTGCCGACAAACATTAATGGAGGCCGCGTGAAGTTTCGGAATTTCCTTCAGAGGCTTCCAGAACATAATGTATTTTTATAGATTTTTACAGGACCTGCACCTTCATTGCAGGTGGAAAAATCTATCAGTTGTATGTTCCTGTAATAATAATTGCGCACATTCTTAAACTTGCACCTGTGGTTTTTACGTCTTTTCAAAATGACGGTTTGGAACCTTGTGCCTTATAGGTTCAAATAACCACATCGACTCTCCCAAATTTCATATTTCAACGTATGGGAACCCGGAACTTTTGGCCTGGGCTAAACACAAACTCAGAATTTTTTTCGCCCCTGTTCAAATGGTATGGACATATTTACAATTTTCTGTACATATTTCTGGACTTCAAGCCCTGACATAATTGTCCATATCATGAGGAACTTCTGGCATCTCATTTAATTGCTCATCCATGAGTTTAAGGAACTGCAGGTTCCCTTTTTGAATAGTGATAGTTTACCCAAAATGGTAAATATTTATGCATACATCACTATTCATGTATACGGCACTATTCATGTGTACAGTACATTTGCCAGTATAGTTATCATCCATGTGTACGGCACTATGAACCAATACGGTACTGTTACATCATTAAGGAACTCTAGGTCCTTATTTACATGTCAGGGATCAAGGACCCTTAAGTCCGATCACATGTTTACAAATATAGTACCGGAGAGACTGCCATCTCTCATTTTAATATCATCATCAAGGATTTTCAAGTCCTGATATAATTGTATGATGAGGATCAAGGAACTTCTGGTCCTGATCTGCATACTGTAAAAACTCATCATACAGTACATTTAATCTATAAAATAAATTGCTGGTAAATAAATTATTGGATGGACGATAAACCCACACCATACTTTAAATAAAAGGAAATATAAAGTATGAGGGTTAATTCCACATCATGCTTTAAGTGAAAGTAAATTTGCGATAAAGTAAAGGCAATTATTTGTGGGTTCATATCAACACCACAATCAAATAGTATGATATTATATTAAATCAATTTATAAAGTAGAAGTCATATTTACCCCGACCGAAGTTCACGTTAAGATTCCAAAACCAAGAGACCAAGTGGGTGGCTGTCAATCAGTAAAGCCTGGCAATCATTTAGTGTGCATGTGTAATTTCGATAGCGGCACAATCAATGGGGCTTTAAAGAAAACTTCAAAACTTATGCCTGAAGCAAGTTGGCCAGCACCAATAATGCCGCCCACAATGCAAAAATCAAGTTGCCCAGCACCAATAATGCCGCCCACAATGCAAAAATCAAGTTGGCCACTTTTGCCTGTTGCTTTCTCTTTCACCCTCTCCTTGTCTTTTCTTCTTTCCACCCGACAGCATCTCGTGTGCCTGAGCTGCTGTGCTTTTATGGAGCTCCGCGTGAGATTTGTTAACAATATTTTCCTCAAAAGCCAGCCAATCTGTGCTTATCCATGGGACGCAAATAGTCCCACCACGTTTGTACTACAACCTCACCCACTCACTCAATTTCTTTAACCCAGTCAGACGGCACCAAATTTCTTCTTCCACTACTTCTCATCTTCTGCCTCTCTCTTGCTTTTTTTTTTATTTTTTTTATTTTTTTTATTTTTTTATTTATTCGATTTTCTGGCAAGCCTCCAAAGACAGCAACGACCAAGTTGCCTTGTCATGGCTGGCGGCCATTGCAAAAACCTTTTCCATGAAGAAAATGACTTGGACATGAGGCTGGTTGATTATGTAGATGGAGAATCCGGCGGGGCCCCAGGTGAAGCCGATGGTCTGCCTCACTCCCCACGCTCACTCCACTCTCCTATTGTTAGGAGAGAGAGACGACGAGTTTCAGAGTCAGTGGGAGGGGCTAGCCGCCATCTCCTCATACCAATTTGCTGCTTCTTGCTTCAGCTGCTATCTCTCTGCTTCAACATCTCATCACCTCAGAATGCAAACCCACTGCACGTCCACACCACAAAGCACAGCTAGTGGTGGAAGGCCAGACTCTCCGTCAGCCCTCAGCCTCCGTCTGCTGTTGCTGCTGCCGCAACTGCGAAGCCTTCGTACTTACTGCTACCAACAGTAACAAAAGCAAACCCGGTGAGGAAGAACACACCGGTGCCGCTCCACTACGTCCGCAACCACGGCGTGTTCCTGGTGGGGATTCTGGCCGGAAAACACCCCAGCGGCAGAGGCAAGAGATGAGGCCATTAGAAGCTCTGCTGCTTCTTCACTATGTTGCTAAGCCCGAAAGCTTGTCTCTCCATTGTTGCTTGCATGTTCAGGTTCAGGGCATGGTCTCCAGCTGCAGGCACAGCTGCTGGAGTTGGTGGGACTGGGACTGGATTTCTCTGAGCCAGCTCCTTCAAGTTCTGGTCAAACGAGCCACCCGAGGTCGTTCAGATCAATCATGGTCAGTCCCTGCAGAGGCTTACCAGTCAGGCTCTGAAACATGACCCTCGGCGGAGGCGGCGGCAGAGCTCGAGCTGTTGCTCTGGTGCTGGCTATGGGGTCCGAACCCATGGTCGTGGTCTCGAGCTGTTGCTGTTGCTCTGGTGATGGTTGTGGTGGTTGTGTTCGGAGGAGTAGGTGGAGGAAGAAGAAGAAGAGTGTTTCTGCTCAGGCCGAAGTCTCGGGGCAGCTCCCCTGAGATTTTGTTGTTTCGGAGGTCGAGGTACATGAGGCTGGAGAGGTTGGTCGGCGAAGTTGAGGACTGTGAGCTGGTGTAGCCGGCCGATACCTGCCGGAAACTGGTCTGATATTTTGTTTCCATGGCCAGACATCTTCGAAGCTTAGGTTCACTTCTTCAACCTGCCGCTAGCCTTCGTAGCCCTTTTCTCTGCTTTGGATTGATAATTCTGATCTGAAATGAGAGCTCTTTTATTTTTCTTATGTTAAGGCTCAGGCCAGTTGGTGGGGAAGATGATCGGTGTGAGAGAGAAGCTGTTGGGTAGGTAATTTGTTACCGCTTTTATGTATCCAGTGAAGAGTGATTGGTTTTACAAATCTGGATCTGTGATTTACAAACCCATGGTTGCTTGCTTGCTTGTTTTATTGTGATCTACATGCTGGGAAACAAAGCAGAGGTCGGTTGTTAAGGTTTGAGGCTTGGCAAAGAAAGAGAGAGAGAGCGTTGAGGCTCTGAATTTTGGAGGTAGAGAAATCGTGCTGATAACGTGTTATAAAACTGGAGAATTTGGAGAGGAAATTGAGAGAGAGAGAGAGAAAGTAGAGAAACTGAGTTTCTTATTCTCATTTCTATGTGTATTGAACAATGAAGGGATGAACCCTTTTATCGGCAAAGCCTAGGGAACATGTGGGCTCCACAACTAATTATTTACAACAAAATAAACTATGTAACATCACCATCTAAATTTCATTCTTTTAGACCACAATAATTGGATGCCTAGCATGAAAAGCATTAGCCAGCAAGCTCAGCCAAAAAGCTCAACTAGCTAGAAAGCATTAGCCAGCAAGCTCAGCCAAAAAGCTCAACTAGCTAGAAAGTGGCAAATTTGTCAATTAGTTACCCTTATGCCACCAATCAAGAATCTTATTACAAAATGTATAAATGAATAGTTGAAGCATTAAAATTACTGGAAAATAGGCAGAGTGACTAACAGAACATGGTATGCTTGCCCACCAAGCATAACCATAGAGAGAAAAATGAACTCCAAAACAAGAGCTTGAATTCTGGAAAATAATCTATATGTGGGAAGGCGAGCTTACAAGTCAATATTTATTCATCCAATGAAACTTTCTAGCTTGTAGCGCAATCAAACAGCAACAGGATATATAAAACTAGAAGCCAATCATTTCTACGCTCTCCAGAAACCCTGATTCCATAATTCAGATAGGGCAAGTAAAATCTCAAGCAGCTGCTGACTATTGGTTCAGAAGTAGCTGGCAAACTAAGACATCAAACTCAAGAGACGCTTCTACCGTAGGCAAGATTAATTCATGCAACAAAATGTCACAATCCTTCCATTGTGAGTGATTTCATCGGACTAGAATAATGGAGGTTTGCCATTGGTGACCGGTCATCTTGTTACAAACAATATTTACATATTATATTTCCTTCAGATTTTATAATGGAATGCGCAAGAGACGCAACAGCATTAGCAGTTGTGTGCGACAGTGAAATACACAAACTGTTTGCAGATACCAACCTGCAGCTTTATCAGCTTTTGGCGTTCAATTTCTCTAAAAGAATCTTGTTTAGGAGCCCTGGATTTGCTTTTCCTTTTGATAGTTTCATTACCTGCATGAGGTTAAAATGCAAAACCATTTCACTGAAGTTTAAAAGACGTTATGTTATTAATAGCATAATCATGAACGGAAAAGGGAGCGTAGGGGGGATAAAAAAACATACCAGTTAAAGTTTGAAAGATTTTACCTGGCCAGCAAAATAACCTTGCAGCTTAGTTTTTCCGCCACGATATTGTTCCAGCTGCTTGGGATTCTCGGACAACACCTTTTCTACCCATTTTTCAATCTCAGCAGGATCTACTATCTGTTATAACCAAAGAAATTAGAGAACCCTTAATTTATTGGTAAACTCTGTATAATATCAGCCAGCAAAACTACTATCTAATTGGACATTTATTAAGTAAAGAATTTAACAAAGTCAATCATCTATTTAAGGGGGGCAGGAAGTATTGTATTGTCTTCTTGAAAAAAAGGTTAGATTTCCATTATTACCATTGTAATAATTCTGTACACTCACTTTTAACACAAACAAAGTATAGGGCATACTCAGAAATAAAAAGTTCTCTCTTGACGTCTCAAACTATACATCTTGGGATCTCAAATAAGATAAAAAACCATCAATTTTTAAAAGAGGAAATAATCTAGAATGTTACTTTAGGAACAGTCAATCAGATCAAGTTAGTGACCATCGCATATCTTGTTGAAATAATTGCCATAAAAGTTTAAATGAGCAGACAGACAAACTATTTGAAAGAATCACATCTACACATCTGAAAATTTGAAAATAATTTATATCTTATTAGAGTCTGGCAACAAACTGAACAACTTGCCTGAACTAAATCTTTTGCTTCTATCAGTCCCTTCACAGTACCACCCTTGGCTAGAAGCTCAAACAATATCTGCAAATTCTATTGATCTTAGAAACGAATAAAATTGTAAAACTAGTCCAGAAGAAGAAAAAACAAGTACCTCTTTTCCTATCTTCCCACTAATGGTCCCATCTTTTATGGAAGCTATTAATTCAGCCAACTCTTGAGGAGTAAGCTTAATCTCATTGATGGTCAACTTTTCATTTTTCATATAGGCAGCAATATCGCCCATTATCCAGTTGGTAGCTAGCTTCACATCAGCACCTTTTGTAATAGTAGTATCAAAAAACTCTGCAACCTAAGATAGACAGTAAACAATGAGCCACTTTCAGGTCATTCAACATTATACTATCTAGGAAAACATCAACTAGTTGTACTTGAATATCAACACTACGAACTTCAAGGAAACATTTATAGACACTAAAAACTTCTGGATTACATCTCACAGTAAGAGACTGAGTGACACTGAAAAGACAGATGCCCATCCCATGAACGCCATATACAATATTCATCTTGCAAGTAGACAAACACTCACTTTTCTTTCGTCCTTTCATTCTTTATTTCTTTGTGTGAAATGCAGTTTCAGTTGCATGACCTTGGGAAGTTTATTTTACATTGAATATTTCAGTAACAAATATCTCTAGGGATAGGGAACTATCCGACAATGTTGTCTTATCCATATTTTCTTAGCCACTATGTCAAATCTACAAACAACAGTTGAAGTCAGTCATAAATTTCAACTTATGTTTCGTTCCTTTTCTTCCAAATTCCAGAACAATCGAGCAATTCCCAAACAGAGGTTTAGGGAGAGGACAATAAGACAGGCAGAGGGCTTACGTTCATGTCATTTGCAAGGAAAAGAACATCCTGCATGCTCAGGCCCATCTTTTCATACCTCCGACGCTTCGTTTCTGGAAGTTCAGGCAAAGAATTACGAATACCATCAACATAGTCTGTAGTGAGGAAAACTCCTGGAAGGTCTGGTTCTGGGAAATATCGGTAATCAGCAAGTCCTTCTTTCTTCCTCATTGTAACTGTTTTCTGGTATAAAAAAGTAAACAGAACATGTAAATAGACACCAAGGGACCATGTAAGCCATATATATCCAGTTGTCCGACCAGACGATTAAGGTACAATCACCTGAGCTCCTTCTTCCCATAGACGAGTTTCCTGTACAATTTCTTTATCCTGGCCTTGACTATGAAGAAGCACCTGCCTTGAGATTTCATAATCAATTGCCCTACTAACAGATGAAAATGAGTTCAAATTTTTTATCTCCACCTGCCAATATGTAATATAGGAAGCATTAAATCAGTCTCAAAAAGTGATATATAATTGTATTCTAGATACAATCATTACAGTTGACTGGTGAGAAGGTGCATATGTGCTATAACAAATGGATTTCTTATTCCAATATATACAGAGGCTTAATATAACCAATTTTATAGTGCATTTCTTTGAATACAAGAATACATGTTTCTATATCTTATTATGTCATTCAGGCGAGATCTTGGGCAAGTACAAAATGCTTTCTTTCTGAGAAAACGCCACCAAAAGCCAACGATAAAAATAACATTGTCTGACAATCTAATTTAACATGATATTGCAGTGGTTGTAACAAACATAATATTGCAATGATTATCACAAACATCAACAACTCCAACAACTAATAAATGACAAGTTCACATGTAAGGATCATAGATTTATGTCATCCTTAGTTTTCTTTTCATTGCTTTCTTTTTTTATTTTCCCAATTTTACTCACATCTAGTTATCCAGTGCTTTCCTTAATGACCCCTCAGGTCTTTGTTCTTTACTCTGTTTTAGAAGAATTTCTCTTTATACTCGATTTCTAGTTGCTAACAACACAACAAATGTGTAAGTAAATAAAAGTTACTTACCTTCGTCCCAAACTGTAATTGCCCAATTGGTCGAACTGAAATATTAACATCACAACGAAGTGAACCTTCTTGCATATTGCCATTACTCACTCCCAGATACCGAACCAACCTCTGTAACTCTGCAGCATATTCTGCAGCTTCAATACCATTTCTCATATCAGGTTCAGAAACAATCTCAAGCAAGGGCACCCCTGCTCTATTTAAATCAACCTGCAGAACAGAAACAAACAGTATCTAG
Source organism: Prunus persica (assembly GCF_000346465.2). Classification (NCBI taxonomy): domain Eukaryota; kingdom Viridiplantae; phylum Streptophyta; class Magnoliopsida; order Rosales; family Rosaceae; genus Prunus; species Prunus persica. The sequence goes on from NC_034009.1 coordinate 3,543,921, forward strand.
GAGTCTAAGAAAGGTGATAGAGAATTAACCTCAGCCGCTGATAATCTTTTAAACTTATGAGAAGTAAAATTTACTCACTCCACTCCATTGTAAATTCAATGTACTTACAAAACTGAATTTACACACAAATCATACGACCATACTAAATCTGATTGAGCCTTTAAATAGTAAAACCAAAAATAGAAGAAACCATAAAACGGCACAGAGAACCTGAATGTAGTTCACTCTTTTATAACTTATAAGAAGTAGAACAATGTTGATGGTAAGCACAAAGAGAAAGGTACTTTCCTGTGAGTAACTTCCACCTTCTGAATGAAGCAGCTTCCCTGCATCCTCTTCCATGTGAACTCTTGTAATGCCAAACTTCCTATGCCCACCACCAAACTCTAACGGAAGATCCAAGTCAATGTAACCACTGGTTGCAATTGGAACGTCAAACTGTGATATTTGGTATCCCTTCGGAAGGTCTGGGTAAAAGTATTGTTTCCTATCAAACTTTGAGTTCAATGACAATTTGCAATTGAGTGCAAGTCCCACTTTCACTGCAGACTCAATGACCTTCAAGTTCAAAACTGGTAAAGCTCCAGGCAGACCCATACAAATGGGGCAGACGCTGGTGTTTGGAGGAGAGCCATAATTATAAGGACAACTACAGAAGGCCTTGGTAAGAGTGTTGAGCTGGACATGGGTTTCGATACCTATGACTGCTTCATAGTCCTTTGAGGCTTTCTCGAGTGCTTTGCTCTGGGTACTATGTGGCGAAACTTTTACTTGTGGCTTGACCTTTTCTTGTGTTGCTGTCTGGGTTTGTGCGCTTCTCATTGTGCAATACAAAATGACATATTTTCTTCTAATTAATGCAGTTGGATGAAATAAAAAAGGGTGGGAATGAAGGCTTCTAAAAATTGTGGAAGCCATCTTCTTAATCCAATAATGCAGGGGCTGTCTACGAAAGCATTAAGCAATACACCGGTTAGTTGGAAAAAAAGAAATAGATTTTGAATCCAAATTGATTAAAACAGCTACAATTGAATATAAGGTGACATTTTCAGGCATAAATCCTAACTATATCATTCACCTGTTAAATTAAAACAGTATAATACTATCAAAGCACATCATAATCGAATTTAATCTCTCAATATACAAACAGAAGCACAAAACCCATTTCCTATTTCACCCAAAAGGCACCATTGCCAACTGAAACAAGTCGTCGAACAACAGATGGGCATCATCACAATTCGCCCACCCAAAAACACAACAAAAATGCAAAACGGTATTCATTGGATTACATTACATTACAAAAAGCACTGAATGAAATAAGAAAATCGAAAAAACTCACCTGTGTGTGTGCTTCCAGAAGTTAAGGTTCGCTGTTTCGGCTATGAAGGCAAAGCTGAAAAGAAGGTTGATGTTACTCTCTTACACTCTGCTTTAGCTGGCGAGCAGGAGACTAGAGAAGAGAACCAAAGATAGGCTTAGCCTACCATGAGACATCCATGCAACGCTTAAGCTATGGCAGTTAATTAAAAACAAAACTTTGGCTCTAAATCCAATAGCCGATAGATTTTCTATCCCAGGAAGTCACTGGACCTCAGAACCCCACAGATTTTCTATCTTGCGCGTATGGGTTGTGTGCGCATATTAAATCTGCTCACTCAACAAAAGTTGAAAATTGAGACCCTGGCCATCAGAAAAGTGAGCGTGCCGGAGTGGTTATCGGGCATGACTAGAAATCATGTGGGCTCTGCCCGCGCAGGTTCGAATCCTGCCGCTCACGTTTTTTTCTTTATTAAAAAACAAAAAATTTGTTTGTTTTGTTTTTGCATGTCAAATTCCAGAGTTTTTATCAAAAATAGCTAAAATTTAACTCCCAAATTCATAAATATCAGTTTTTAAATAAATATCAGTTTTTAAAAATTCTTTCAAATATAGCAAAAAACTCACTTAAATTGACCCAAATGCCCTCTAAATTATAACTCAATTACACCTAAAAGCTAAAACCGAAAATAGCAGGAGCACAAAAACAAGATTGGCTTCGTCAACTTAATCATGCCTATGAATCCTATCATAAAAATGACAATGTAATTACCAAAAAGAAGAAGAATAAGAACAGCCGATGTTTTCATAAATCCAAGCAATAAAAATCATCTCTGCAACTATGGCTTGATTCGGTGGGTTTGGGAGTTTTTTATAATAAAAAAAGTTAAAATCAGTTTCTTGACATAATAACTTTTAATTGAGAAAAAAAAGTTGAACTTTCTTGCAAAATTCGTATCATAAATACTGCTAGTCTGCATATGATATCAAGGGTTAAACTTTCTTGCAAACCATCATATGTGTTGCTGCCTTCCCTCAGCACAAAAGGTCAAGAAAAATTGCAAGGCCCTCGCTATTCATAGACTATCTTCCCACAACACAAACTTGTCTATATTAACTTTGCTTTCCATTAAGGGTGATTGGCGAGAGGCAGTGTCCTTGTGTTTGAGGGTAAGGCTTGTGCTCAGTAGGTTACGGCTTGGAAGAGCATGCTTTTTGGTTAGGTTTTAATTTAGAGGGCATTTGGGTCAATTTAAGTGAGTTTTTGGCTATATTTGAAAGTTTTTTGAAAAACTGACATTTGTTGTAAAACTAGAATAATCAGAGGATGAGAAGTACCACTGTAATATTGGGAGTGGAATTATATTTCTCTTTGTGGTGTTTACACTGACAGAATTTCTCCTCAGATAGACTCCACTCTTTCTCTTCTCTCTGACTCTCACTCTCTCTTCTTCTGACTCTCACTCTTTCTCTTCTTCTCTTCCGTATGTTTACAAGCAAATATAATGTCTATTTATAGGCAAAGCAAATGACTTTTAAGGGAGACATAATGATTTCTCCCCAACATCATTATCCCATCTTTTGACTAATACCTCTATCTATATCTCCATCTTTTGACTAATGCCCTATAGCTATCTATGTGGGCTTCACTTCTTTATAACACTCCTCCTTGAAGACCACATGTCCCTAGATTGGTTACCTCATTAAAACCTTGCTTGGAAAAACCCAGTGGGAAAAAACATAAGCGAATGAAAAAGAGTACAACTTTATTTGGGACATAAGGGTAATGCGCTCATGTTGCCTCGTTAAAACCTTGCTAGGAAAAACCCGGTGGGAAAAAACCCTAGTCGAAGGAAAAAGAGTACAACGCGCATATGTCCTGTGTTAAAGGACTCTTGAATGCTCCCCCTGATTTTGCATGCTCCAACTTGATTTCTTGTATTGTTGTCGTAATCCAATGCCATGCACTAACTTTTGGAATGTACATTTCGGCAATGATTTAGTGAAGAGATCTGCCAGGTTATCGCTTGAGCAGATTTGTCTGACTTTGATTTCTTGACTCTTCTGGAGCTCGTGTGTATAGAAAAATGTTGGTGATATGTGCTTAGTCCTGTCACCCTTGATATACCCTCCTGTGATCTGAGCAATACAAGCTGCATTGTCCTCATTCAGGATTGTTGGAGTGTCTGTTGCTGAGGGTAGGACACATGTGCTTCGGATGTGATGGATCACCGACCTTAACCAAACGCATTCACGACTGGCTTCATGGAGGACAAGTATTTCTGAGTGATTGGAAGATGTGGCCACTAGTGTTTGTTTCGTTGAGCGCCATGAGATTGCAGTTCCTCCGCATGTAAATACATACCCAGTCTGTGATCGTCCTTGATGTGGATCAGAGAGATATCCTGCATCAGCATAACCAACAATACTCTGGGCGTTGGTCGATTCACTGGAATAGAATAAGCCCATGTCTGTTGTCCCACGAAAGTATCGTAAAACATGTTTGATGCCGGTCCAATGTCGCCTTGTTGGAGCAGAACTGTACCTTGCTAACAAATTTACTGAAAATGATATGTCTGGTCTAGTACATTGTGCCAGGTACAATAAAGCACTTATTGCACTAAGATATGGTACTTCTGGACCAAGGACCATTTCATCATCCCCTTTTGGACGATATGGGTCTTTCTTAGTGTCAAGCGACCGAACGACCATTGGAGTGCTAAGTGGATGGGCTTTATCCATGCCAAACTGTTTCAATACTTTTTCAGTATAAGTTGATTGATGCACCAAAATTCCATTAGCACTATGCCCAATCTGTAAGCCAAGACAATATTTTGTCTTTCCAAGGTCTTTCATCTCAAACTCACGTTTGAGATAATCAGCAGTCTTTTGAAGCTCTTCAGAAGTTCCAATCAGATTCATGTCGTCGACATATACTGCCACTATCGGAAATCCAGACTCTGATTTCTTAATAAACACACATGGGCAAATAGGATCATTTGTGTATCCTTCCTTCAGTAAATACTTACTGAGACGATTGTACCACATTCGTCCAGATTGTTTTAGCCCATATAATGATCTTCTCAATTTAACTGAGAACATGCCCCGTGGTTTATTTCTGGCTGCTTCAGGCAGCTTGAATCCTTCTGGAACTTTCATGTATATATCTGTATCCAATTCTCCATACATACATGCAGTAATGACATCCATGAGTCTCATTTCAAGTTTTTCTGAAACCGTCAAACTTATTAAGTAACGGAATGTAATTGTGTCCATTACTGGAGAGTACGTTTCCACATAATCAATTCCAGGCCTTTGTGAAAAACCTTGCCCAACGAGTCGCGCTTTATACCTTGAGATCTCATTTTTCTCATTACGCTTTCTTGTAAATACCCACTTGTAACCTACAGGGTTCGAATTGGGTGGAGTTGGAACAATATGTCCAAAAACACTCCTTTTTTCCAAAGAATTTAATTCTGCCTGGATTGCATCTTTCCACTTAGGCCAATCTTGCCTCTGTGTACATTCATTAATAGAGCACGGCTCAATATCATCATCTTTTATGATCTCAGCAGCCACTGAGAATGCAAATATATCATCGATGATCATCTCATTTCTACTCCACAATTCATCAGTGGACGGATAATTTATGGAGATTTCTTGACTTTCAGGTACAGTTGCCACTCCAGGGGCACTTGTCTCACCAATGACATTTTCCTTTTCAGGAAGTACCTGTCCCTCTTTGGGGCATTTGAATTATGAATTGTGGGCTCTCTATTTATTTCATTTGGATTCATTTTGTCCATCAACTTCCTCTTTCGAGGAACTGAATCCTTTGAGCCTAGTGGTCTGCCATGCTTCAGGCGTCCAACAGATGAACCATTTGCTGGCACATTGCCTTGTCCATTATGGACATCAATCCGTGCGGGTGCATTTGCAGCTGGGATATGAGATTTCGTCACCTTTGCTGCATCATTAAATGCATCTGGCATCTGATTTGCAATACTTTGGAGGTGAACGATCCTTCTCACTTCATTTTCGCATTGAGCAGTATGAGGATCGAGATGAGACAATGTGGATACATTCCATAATAATTCATGTCGTTCTTCAGGAATGAGTTTGCCTTGTTCTTTAGACACAGATTTTTCTCCACCTAATGATGGGAAGATTGTCTCATCAAAATGACAATCCGCAAACCGTGCGGTAAAAATATCACCTGTCAGGGGTTCCAGATATCTGATGATAGATGGTGAATCAAAACCAACATAAATTCCCAATCTGCGTTGAGGGCCCATCTTAGTACGTTGCGGTGCTGCAATGGGCACATATACCGCACACCCAAAAATTCTTAAATGTGAAATGTTTGGTTGATTCCCCAATACGAATTGTATTGGAGAATATTGATTGTTGGCGACGGGCCTCAATCGCACAAGTGATGCTGCATGTAAAATGGCATATCCCCAAGCAGAAACTGGCAACTTTGTTTTCATTAGCAAAGTACGTGCTATCAACTGAAGGCGCTTAATTAAAGCTTCTGCCAAGCCATTTTGAGTATGCACATGGGGAACAGGGTGTTCAATGTCAATGTCTAGTGACATGCAGTAGTCATCAAAAGTTTGAGATGTAAATTCACCAGCATTATCGACTCTGATTGACTTAATGAGATAATCTGGGAATTGGGCTTGTAATTTAATTATCTGAGCCAAAAGTCTAGCAAATGCCATATTTCGAGTAGACAAAAGACAAACATGTGACCATCGGGTAGATGCGTCCACCAAGACCATAAAGTACCGAAATGGTCCACATGGGGATGAATAGGTCCACAAATGTCCCCTTCAATTCTCTGCAAAAATGATGGAGACTCAACATCAACCTTTGGTTGTGATGTTCTGATCACCAACTTCCTTTGTGAACAAGCTTGGCAAAAGATGTCACTTGATAACATAATGTGTTTAGTCAACAAGGGATGTCCTTTAGAGTTGGTGATGATTCTGCGCATCATGGTGGATCCAGGATGACCCAACCTATCATGTCAAAGCTTAAAAGCATTTGAGTCAATGGACTCTTGGTCCATGACACTATGTGCCTCAATTGTCCGTATGGTTGTATAATACAACCCTGATGAGAGCGCACAAAGACTCTCCAGTATACGCTTTTGGGTATCACTGGAGGTAATGCAAAGATATTCCATGTTTTCCTCTTTCTTTGTTTCAACATGGTAGCCATTCAAACGTATATCTTTGAAACTCAACAGATTCCTTCTGGAGTTAGATGAATACAAAGCATCTGGAATGGACAGTATTGTTCCATTTGGTAACATAATCTGAGCTATTCCTGAGCCTTCAATCAGATCTGCAGGACCTGATATGGTTGTTACCTTTGCTTTTGTAAGCATTACTTTTGAGAAATACTTCTGATCTTGAAGGATCGTATGAGTAGTCGCGCTGTCTGCGAGACAAATATCTTTGCCATAGCCTTTGTTTTGAGGGCATCCATAATTTACATCCATGCCTTTAAATAAGCACTGTAATCAATAAAGAAGAAAACATTACCACTTTTATTGGATTGAAATGAAAAATTAAACAACACTTCAGCTAATACAAATAGTACATTAAGGAATTTAATCTAATTCGGACTCAGAAGCTTCATTCCATCTTTCAATAACAAAGTCAGAAACATCCAGATGCGTCTTGTTTAGCTGACGCGATATTTCTGATGAGCCATCTGTGGCTGGTGGAGCATGATCAATGTAATTTGTCTCCACTTTCCTGTTCTTAAGTGAAGCTTGATAGAGATCCGCCAAATGCTTGGGTGTACGACATGCGCGCACCCAATGTCCCTTTGCACCACATCTGTGACAAGTGCTTTCAACATTTCTAGGCACATGGCTCATCTGTGCCTTTCCCTTATTACGTGATATATTTTTGCCATTCGTGGATGGACCGCTCCTTGGACCTAAACCCTCTGAACGAGCACCACGATCTTTTCTGCTTCCTTGCCAGCGGCCACGCTTGCCCCCTCGCCCACGTTTGTGGATACTACCATGAGATGAAGTGGCATTCACTTCCTGAGATGCAGCATTTATTTCAGGAAGTGGTGCTGAGCCTGTTGGGCAAGATTGGTGATTCTTTAATAAGAGCTCATTATTCTGCTCAGCTAACAAGAGGCAAGATACAAGTTCGAGTACTTCTTGAAACCGCTATGTCTGTATTGCTGCTAAAGGAGGACATTTGAAGCATGAAAAGTGCTCAGAGTTTTTTCGAGCATATCCTCTTCAGATATATTTTCCCCACATAGCCTCATTAATGAGGTAATTCTGTGCATAGCAGAGTTATACTCGGACACTGACTTGAAATCTTGAAATCTCAAGTGAGTCCATTCGTATCTAGCTCTTGGGAGAGTCACCATCCTCTGGTGATCGTATCTTTCACTTAGAGCTTTCCATAGAACCAACGGTTCATCAACCACCACATTTTCGCTCTTCAGCGCTTCATGGATGTGGCGGCGAAAAAAGATCATGGCCTTCGCATTCTCTTCAGGCGAAGCATCATTCTCATCTACACTTGTTTGTCCGAGGCCATTGGCTCGTAGATGAATTTTGGCATCCAGGACCCATGATAAATAGTTGTCTCCGGAAAGGTCCAAGGCAGCAAACTCTAGTTTTGCCAAATTTGCCATCCGAAACTTTAGGCTCGAGATCTGGGACATTAAGCCACTTATTAATAGGAATTTCAGGCCCTCATTATTCAGGTATATTAATTGATGATAAAAATAAAGTGCTATGAATTTGCTGGTATGGACGATAAACCCGCACCATACCTTAAATAAAATTAAATGTGCGGTAAAGTAAATTCATAAAGTAAATTGCTTGCTGTATGGACGTTAATTCCACACCATACTTTAAATAAAAGTAAATATGCGGTAAAGAAAATTCATAAAGTATGAGGGTTAATTCCACATCATACTTTTAATAAAAGTAAATGTGTAGTAAAGTAAATTCATAAAGTATGAGGGTTGATTCCACATCATACTTTTAATAAAAGTAAATGTGCAGTAAAGTAAATTCATAAAGTATGAGGGTTAATTCCACATCATACTTTTAATAAGAGTAAATGTGCTTGTATGGGCACTAATTCTGCTCCATACTTTTAAATAAAAGTAAAGGCATGGACGATAAACCCGCGTCACCCTTTAAATAGATACTGTTGTATAGGCAATAATTCTGCTCCATACATAAAAATAAAGGCGTGGACGATAAACCCGCGCCACCCTTTTAAATAAATATTGCCGTATGGGTAATAAACCTACTCCATACCATAAATAAAATAAATGTGGGGATAAAAACCTCCACCTAATGTATATGAAGTGCATAATATATCATATATTGTGGGCAATATAATTGCGCCACTATTCAAGATATAATAGATGGGTTTTAAGATCACACCATCATTTTATTACAATAATTTGTGTTACAACGCGATGGGTAAAAAAAAATTACACCACCATAAAATAACAGGACGGGGTATAAAAACCACGTCATTCCAAATTACGTTACAAAGAAGTAAATTAAACAAGCATGGATGAAACAACATAGAAATTGTGAGAACACAAAAAAGAAAGTTTGCATGTCGTCGTAGTAGTAAAGTGAGAGTAGACATATGACAGAGAGGAGACAGAGAAATAACCACATAGTGTTGAGTTGGGAAAAATTCAAAAATAAAAAGGAGAGACTTTCGTGCTGATAACGTGTTATAAAACTAGAATAATCAGAGGATGAGAAGTACCACTGTAATATTGGAAGTGGAATTATATTTCTCTTTGTGGTGTTTACACTGACAGAATTTCTCCTCAGATAGACTCCACTCTTTCTCTTCTCTCTGACTCTCACTCTCTCTTCTTCTGACTCTCACTCTTTCTCTTCTTCTCTTCCGTATGTTTACAAGCAAATATAATGTCTATTTATAGGCAAAGCAAATGACTTTTAAGGGAGACATAATGATTTCTCCCCAACATCATTATCCCATCTTTTGACTAATACCTCTATCAATATCTCCATCTTTTTACTAATGCCCTATAGCTATCTATGTGGGCTTCACTTCTTTATAACAACATTTATGAATTTGAAGGTTAAATTTTGGCTATTTTTGATAAAAACTCCAAATTCCAATTATTAAGTGTTAAATTCCCATTTTTTTTGGCTTTTTGGAAGAGAATATATCATTATCAACTTTTTCTTCATAGTTTGCAGAAAAGTGTATACATACATAACGGACTTGCTCCAAGTATAATGTTGCAACTCACCTTAAATTAGTCATGCTCAAAAGTTAATTGGTCCATCCAATATTTTTTTATTTATAAAAATTTTGGCCTTTACCAAACTTTATATGTGTTTTAATCTAAATGAAAGTTTTAGGCCAAACTCGGTTCATATTAGGGAAATTTTATATTTAAGTTGGAAAAAAGATAGTTAGTTCTAAGTTTATTGGTATTTCTCCTCTTCATGTTTTAAGAGCTCCTAAATTTAAATATCCTTTATTTGTTGACAAAGAAAAAAAAAAGGAAATTTTATTTTTTGTACAAACCATTGGTGGAAAAGCTCAACTCAACTTGCATTAAATATTTTGAACTTACATTAGGATTAAAAAAAAACTAAATTAAAAGCAACCCTTCAAAAAAAAACAAAAGCTCAACTTGTATTAAAAAAATTGGACCTAGATTGGGATGACTTAATCTTTGGTTAGGACGTGTCCATTGCGTCATAAGTTGGAACTATATTAACTTGTCTACTTATAAATAATAAATTTGTCTACATTTTAATGAAATTACTTCTTAAAAAAAACATAATATTAAGAAAATTATATAAAATTCTTGATTTTGTTTACATTTTTTATTTTTTAATGGCAGTAGCACCTAACCTGTAAATTGGACCATTAAAATTTAGAGCATGTTGACTTGAGAGCAGAACTCAAGTGAAAGTGAAAGGTGTAAAAGACACGTTTGCAGTCGTAATTATGCCGGGGACGACGGGGTTGGGATCAGTCGTTCTTTGCTGCTAATTTATACCAAGCTCACTGCTACAATAGCAAAATTATTACCGAAACAACCACAAGAAGAAGAAGAAAGCAATGGAGGGACAGCAATCATGGAGGCCAATATTATCGTTCAGGAGCGCGACCATAATGATGTGTTTGCTGAACGTGATAACAGCTCTTCTATTGCTTCAGGGCTTTCTCTCCTCTGCTTCTTCTCGCTCCAAATTGTCCACCTCTCACCTCAATTCAGGTCTCTTTCTCTCTTTCTCTCGGCCTTATTTTTCGTTTGTCGTGAAGGAGCTCTGGTGTTTCTGCAAATGAAGAACAAGTTGTCACATGGTTATTCTGTATCTTTGCGAAGCATGCTGACCCATCATCTAAATTTCCTGACTTTTTAAAATTTTTTGGGGATTAGATAAATGAAGAGTTGTGGGTTTTTCTTGCCGACCCATTATTTTCTTCTTGTTGTTGATTGGATTGGAGACCCATTTCGTTTGGGGTAGGGGAATTTGGAAGGTTAATGTGGGGTTTAATGGTATTATGATCCTGTTGCACAGCTTTATGGTAGATAAGTGACTGGAACAAAAACTAGACATATGAGGATGCTGATGTTGGAAGGTTTAAGCATATGCTTTTAAATTAGGATTTTTAGGCTTAAAAGTTTTGTGATTGAGGGCTTCTATTTAATTCAAAATCAGAATTTATCATCTTTTCTAAATTAACTAGGAAGTCCTCCTTAGAATTGGGTTTTGGGATTTGAATATAGTTGATTGAACCCTTAAATGTTAACTTTATGAGGTTTTCTTCCTAGTTTGGACTTGGACCAGCTTCAATTTCAAAAGTTAAATCAATAAGTAAAATATGATATTTGCTAGCTGATATTTCAACCCCATTAATTCTGTGACTTTAGTTCCATGCACTTAATTTTCCAAACCCCAAATGGGGATTATTGAACAGCCGTGAAATTTTATTGTGGAACTGAAATTCAGAACTACATAATCTCATTCCATTTTTAAGTTTTTCTTGGAGAAGAATTAATACCCTGTTTAGATTAGTGAAACCTTGGATTTGTTTGCTATCTCTTGTTTGGTTACCCTGAGATTAACTTTTGGTTAGAGAAATTTTGTAAATTACTCAAAATATATTTCATATGATGCATTTAGCTCTCATCTATAGTATTATCTTTAGCGTCATATTCATATAGTATTATCTTTAGCTTCATAATCATGTGCTTGTCTTGGCTTCCATGGATCATAAGTTATTTAAATATACTTCAGTAGTCCCTTTCCCTAAACCTTCCAGATCCTTTCTCGTTCAACTACCTAATTCATCAAAAGCTCAACCTACGAACTTCCCCTTATCAAAAGAGGAGAGGTACCACTTGGCTAATAGGACCATATTACTTTACCATTCTATCATGCTGTGGGATTTGTCCACGTGGTTTTCACCAATCAAGTCTCGTAACTGGCTGGCAAAAGGACTCAGTAGAGCTCAGTATTCAACTCAAAATCAATTAAGCTCTCTTGGATTCATACAACTGGAAGGCAGATAAGCTTTTGGGCTCAAAATTAATATGGCCCTAGTTTAGGACTGACGTCTTACTCATTGCAGGTTTTCTTTCTAAGTTTCTCTTTGCTTCTGTGACCCTAAGTTTAGGACTGGAGGATCAGCAGAAGCTGAGAACATGTTTGGACAAGATTCATCTGACTCTAAACGCATGGGATTTACCTTGATGGTAATAATGAGTTAATTCTAATGGAAAAATGGTCCAACATGGGGATTGTTAAGACATTTCTTCAATGAGGCATTACAATGCCAGGACTGCAGTTTTCATTTAAGAAAACATGGTGATTGTTAAACTTTGATGCATTCATTATATTAAGTTAAATGTACGCAAATCATGAAACTGTGAAAGGCTTCTGTTCTTCATGTGGGATATATCATATGCTTTGTTTTGATATATTCTTGACTTTAATTGGGTTCTTTAATCTTCCCTGTATATATGCATTACTTAATGAGCATTGAACATTCAGATTGACTGGAACAGACTGTTTATACTTCCAACTGCAGCCACACTTAGGTATGTTCGAGAATCTGAAGAAATTCGTCTTGCTATGAGACCCTTGGAACTGATAAAAAGAGTAAGTATGGCATCAGTGTTATAATTCTAGTAAAAAATTCCTTCTATTGCTAGTTTAAATAAAGTGGTGAGTGCCCCATGTAAAAGCCGAACCCATCTCGTTTTAAACTGCTTGCTTCTCTGATTTGAATGTGCACTTTCCATTTTGAGTTATTTGTAACTTTTTACTTTTGGAATTTTTCAATAGTTAACGTTGTAAAAGTTCATGGTTTGGTACAATTTGATTTTCATTAAATTTTCTTCCATCTTCAGGTGAAGGAAATCCAACAAGAAGTATATGCAAAACCAGAAACAGTTAAAGAGAAAGACACAAAGCAAACCGTTGCAGGTGACCTTTCTAAAAGATTGAAAGATCTGCATTCTGTTAATGATGCTACCAGCTTCAAAGGTGAAAATCTGTCATTTTTCCTCTACATATTTGCTTCTTTTTTTTTGTCAAACAGCTGTTTTTCCCTTTTGGGATCATATAATGACTCTTCCTGCTGGAAGCTGTATTCTAGTACCGGCCTTTAGAGCATTTGTGTTTCCAGCTCATGCTTTAAATTGGATATGTGCGTTCTCTATTCCTGTGTCTGCATTATAAGCATCTCAGTCTCTCTGGGAACCCAAAACAGAAATGTTTTTGGGTGAATTATATCTTTATCAGGAGGAGGTTTATGAAATGGAACTCTCTGGTTACGGAATCCCTCATAATACTCACCTTTCCATGATGGTATTTTTTTGATGTGATATTGCATATTCCTCTCTACGTAAAAACAATTGATGATATGTGAACCGTTCTGAATCTGACCTTAGATGTGTCTATCATGTGTTTGTCTAGAAGCATGCTGCCTGCTACCTGTGCGACTGTGTCAGTTACTTGTTCTTCATGAAATCAGATAATTGCTCGCATTTTAAGTTAGATGGTAACCTTAATCTTTCAGAGAACTCATCAAACATTCTTCACTCAATTGATGCTAGAGCAGATGGATTCATCATTTCTTGTTTCTTGTGTGAATTAAGTAGCCTACAAAATGAATGTGGAGTTTCATGAAAATTTTCGTCAAATTATTTTTCCAACTTCTAGTATTAGTACATGCAAGAAAGATACATTTAGCCTTTTTATGCATTTGCTTCCCATATTTTCACTAGCTGTGACCTCTATTTGAGGTCCGGAAATAGCAAGGTTTTGAGTTCCTATTACTTGTTTAGATGCTATTTTTTTTATATTTATTATGAACTAGATTTTTAGCAATTTGCATAATGTCCTGCAGCCTTGGAAGAATGGCGTAAAAGGAAGATGGAGAGAGCAAGACTACGTGAACTAGAAAAAAATGGAACACTCGCATCTCAAGCATGAGCCATGCCCTTCACAAATTATTGCTCATATTATACCGGAATTCGGAGACCGAGTTGTCTGCAAATGTGTATATTACAACTTTGATTATATAACAAAAAAGGTTTATATATGACCACACAAAATCTTATCAAAAGAAAAATTGTACTTGGCAATCATAGCCATTCTTGTGCAGATGCAGTACTCAAAAGCTCCCTGCATAATATACGAATATGTATTATGTTCCTTGGCCTGTCTCAGTTGGAGTAATGTTAAAGTTAATGCTTTGTTTATTTGCTGTTGGGTAACTTGCTTTTCTCACCCTCTTAGTTTATCGTTTTGCTTAAATCATCGTTTTCCTTTAAGTAGGAAACAATCAGAGTTAGTTTCAGCACCTCTCTCTAGCCTGGTCGATTTGTCTAAAATCAATATTCATCAGGTCTTGGGTTTAACTCACATAGCTATTACTTTTCTATTGAAATGTAAAATTGGATTATTAATTGAAGGCTTTTTATCACAAATGGTCCTTGAGGTGTGCAAAATTATCACTTTTCGTCCTTTAGGTTTTTTTGTAACACTAATGGTCCTTAAGATTATCCTCTACACATCAAATTGGTCTCTGCCGTTTTAAGATGTTTATCTTTTATGGCATGGGGCAAACATACTTCAACTTCATAGTCAACAAGCTTTGCCGGAAAGTGCAAGATGAGAAGAGACTCCAAATGAAACGTATGTCTTGTTCATGGAAGCAGCAAGTTCCATGGTCATACAAAAGTTCTTTAAACAAATGATCCCTGAGCATGGAAGTTTTAGGCACCACAATGGCCCAGAATTTGCTCACACATGACAGTTATATTCAAGTAGAGATCATTCAGGAGTGCAGTAGTTTATCCTTGATTTTAAGTTACCTGAAACCCTTAATCATCATCATCCACTACAAATGAATTATCCAAGTTACCAAACAAATGGACTCTATTCAAACATATGTGGAAGCACTAATTATACAATTCCTGTACAAACTTTAGCCATTTGGATCATTATATATACAAGTACAGAAGATTACTACAGTTGTGCTTACAAGCTTAACAAACCTAACGGCAACTACCATCAGTTGCAGACTGCAACTTGCAGTGGAATTGCATGTATGAAGACTTAGTCCAGGAAACAGAAAAATGCCTAAAATGTCAGAGCAAATCATCACAGCAGCATTTGTGGCTCGGTCAGCGAGTTCTCAATTCCAGTTCATTTTCCCATTTCTTTTTTTTTTCTACACCTCGTGACTTCAATTTGACATGTACATGAGCCAAGTCAATGCTTTTGGATAATCTGATAGCAAAATTTACATTTTCAGCATCTACTTTCGAGGAAAAATTCATGGACCACAGAATTCAGAAGCCATCTAAGAAAACTACAGAGCTATGTAGTCCGAATGCCATCTGCAAAATAAGATAACAAAATTTGTGAGCTAGAATGATTAGAATGATTATTGGTTATCTAATATTATAAATGCAATTGCAACAATAACCAAACATATCCAATCATAGTCTGATAACCAGAGTTTCACAATCTTTTTCCATGTGCACACCTACATACAATGAAACAGAAAATAATATTGACCAGATGACCTACTAATGGCTTCAGATCACAACAGTGAAAGGCTGAGTAAGCTTTCAAGTCTGCACTATGAATCATATACAGAAATCTAATGAACTGAATTACGATTATAAAGAACAGGGAACTAATAACTGGATGATAGAATATTTAGTGCATCATACTTTTGGCCAGTGAGAATTGCCTTTCCATTTGCAAACTTTTGGTCGAAATTATATAAAGCAAATAATATACAATTGCAGATATAAACAATAGAGAAGGCTCATCATACTCCCCTTGGGGAAGCAAGCTGCTTCCTTTATTCAATTAACTTTAAAACTTCCCTTTTCTAAATGCAAATATTTTCATGACTCGCTCGCTTTAGCTACAGTTAATGAACCAACTTAAAATTTTAATAGAAATATACACCTGGAACAAGCTATGTGCAATCACGTGTGGCGTGTGCGTTTTCACATGTGCAGGCAAGTGTATGAAACAGGTTTGTGGTAATACAGCCTGGCAGAGCTTGAATACATTGGGCACTTACTGCAAAGTGGCCAACTGAATGTTATCTTAAAATGCATTTTGAATCTTCACTTGCAGAAGTAAACGAATTTCTAGTTTTACAAACCTAAAAAATGAATTGGTTTTAAAGAAAACAAAGGAAAGAAATACACCTCTAATAAAAAACATGAATTTCAATTTGAAACTAAATTATTGCTTATTCTAGTCAATTTGCAATGAACTTTTACAGAATTTAATTTTACTAGTAGTGACTTTGTCACACAGAAACATGATTCCAACATGGATTCCTTATTTTCTACCATACCTGAAAGATAAAAAACAAGCCTTTAAAAAATGGTTTGAATATTTTGGTTAAGCAATTAAGATGACAAGATGTTGTCTGAAGCTATAGAGTCAGTGCAGAGAACAAATGTATTTTTTATCTAGTTGATATGATAAGGGCAAGAAATAGAGAACAAATGTGTTTTCACTTTCATGTACAGAGAACCTACCAAGAATTTCAATGAGGAAAGAATTATATGTTCAACTAGTATATGATGAAAGAAAACCTACCAATTTTGTCTCTGCAAAATATTACACAAATCAGAAATTGTTAGTCATTTGATTATCATAGTCATCATTTCAATCTTATCGGAAACATTGTGCTCGTTAACTTATTTGATCATACTTTGATGACTAAAATGGTTCCCTATTTGCCAAACTTTTTCCAAGGATGATCCATTGAACAAATATTGTAAGAAATGGACGGTTTGAATCATTAAACATTAATTGCAGGGTCACCCAAACAGAGGAAGTCCACACGTTTCTTAAAATGTGGACACCTTTTTAAAGAAGTTCCTTTTATATACAAACACATACATTAAATTAGCATATAGCATTCATGAAAGAAACTGAATACTAATTGGTCCATTCGTAGCTGCCAAAAATATTTGCCAAAGATTCTCACAAGTTATTTTTTGGGCGTATCCTTTCCCAAATCAACATACACGATAGTAGGTTGACATTTAGTTGTAGCCCTAGCATTTATTTGTACAATTTAAGTAAATTACCTCCAAACACCCCATACACACAACAACTATGCTGTATACCATAGGTATAAAACAGGTCCTGCAAAAAAACTCTGCGTATTTGCCTTGCAGTTTTTTCTTTAAAACACAAGAACTAGTTCCATAGGTAAAACTTACTTTGTTATCTACTCATAATCTAATGCTTCTAATACTTCTAATCTATTTACTTTGCTGATTAATGAATGCGTCAGTTGAAATGAAATCAGGGTAGTACTTTATGTCTTTACATTACTTTCCCATCAATCAATTCCAGGAATTTTTCCTAGGGAAAAAATATAAAATTGGGGTGTCTCATGTTTACTGAAGTAACTCAAATTATTGCCCTTTATTATAGTCAACCACACTCCATAGCTAGATCACTACATTTTCGCTTCATTTGACTTTCACGTATCTATTCCACACAAATCTCTTTAACGTTCCCTGTACTAAAGTCCCCTTCAAGAAATACTAGAAACACTAAACAAATCAAATACTGTCTTTCTCCTAGTCGCTGGATAATAGATTAAAAGCATGTGCGACAAGGCTAGACATTAGGCCTCACTTTGGGCTTCAGTTTCATCTGCATTTAGAGACTACCCGTTCTTTCTCCTTTTAAGGGATTGGGAACTGCAGTGTCTTATTTTGGTTGAAGTTTGGTAGGACCCATTATCTTTGTTGGGTTGGGCGGGTTGGCGGTTATTGTGCTATAAGTTTCTCTTTATGGTAAGTAAAAGGTCATATATTTTGTGGACTTTGATTGTACTTCCCTTTCATCAATAGTAAGTATTAATTTTTCTATACATTTTGTTTAAAATAAAATAAAATAAAGAGATCACAATTATGTAGTTGTAGCTTTTGCCAACAAAAGCATCGTCTTTAAAGGTTACTCCTATAACTGCTTCAAATAACAACTATTCCTATAACTGGCATATCTCAAATACAAACACAGATTTCAGAACCCAAAGGTGCAAATATGACGCATGCTCTATATTGTTCTAGCTGCGCTCATTAGTAATATAATGGCATGCAGACTCAAAGGATGACTCCAATTACAAGCAATGGGGCATATGACTCTATGACAAAATCACTCCTGCTAGAAGCACTAAATATTTATACCCCCTAACAAGGGAAAAAAAAAATAGCATCATTTTTATTTCGTACTGAAAAAATATATATAATTTAGGGGGTTGGATTTTTGTTTTAATGTGTTTGAACATACAACAGGGAGTATCATTTTTCAGGACTGAAAAGCAAATACTTTTGTTGTAGAATGAGAAATCATGTAGGAAGTTCAAATTTAAAATTGTATAAGTGTAACCAAAAAAATTCATCGATAAGATTTTATTTATTGGGAACTGGCTACTATGCTCCACTATAAAAAAAATCTTTCAATCTTCCCCTGCTCACGTAAAGATACAACCCCAGAATAGCGAAAACTAACACAGGCCCGCCCCTGCTCAATGTTAAGAAATCATTATGTAAATTCAACAAAAGTTTCTATCTGAACTTGTTGACGTAGAGCAATATTGGAGAGAGGGTTGGGTGATGGGTTAGGATTAGGCTAGGTCAAAGGGGTCAAATCTCTTTCCATTGCAAGAGGAATTGAATTTTTATTTTTTTTTCCCTTAGGGGTCATGAACAGAAATGGAAAATTTCTGGATACTCGGTGTCATATTGCAGGAGTCAAACAAATTGTGAGGTGACAAACTATTCTAATTGCTGATTTTAAACAGCATTGATGTCCCCCTTTACTCCTTACTACTTTTATTTTCTCACTGCAGGTGACTATGATATCCTCTATATCTCATAGCATATAACTAGATTAACAACAGCAATCCAAACACCTATTTCTAATGCAACAAATTTAAAAGTACAACTCCAGACACATACAAGACACAACCATGAAACAGATAAAGAGATTGAGCAACTTTTATCCCTCAATCATTTATCTTTAGACGAACATACGATCTTAGAAAATTATAAAACTTAACAATAAAATTCCATGATTATAATTTATAGGCAGTATCATGCACCATGATAGTACCTACAATGGAAATGAATGAAACAGTCTTGATCCAAAGAGGCACAAATGGAAAAGGTGAATCCTAAGTACATAGATTAGCATGACCAGCTACTATCTGTAACAAGACAAATCACCTCCATCACAGAGAATCTTAAAGGCCCCTTCCTCCGGATATGCTTCACCATATGATTACTAGAGTACATCATTGCACAAGGAATCACACACCTAGCAGGCTATAAATTGGTGCTAAGGTGGCATTGAAGTTTGAACTAGAGCTACAGCAAATCACAAGAAAAGAGAAACTCACTGCTTAAGATTCTCAGCAATTAGAAGGGAAACAAGGCAAGCTGATCTGATGCAACACAAAACCAAAATAAATAAATACTTTGCCTGAGAAAGAATTTGGATTTACCTCAGTATCTCATATTCCGGTAACTGTCTGCATGATCCAAAAAGCATCACGCCATCAAAATTATTTAGTTACAGATAGCAAGTTTCCCCGTCCATTCATCAGCCACCCCATAGTCAAGGCTCAGCTCTCTCATGGGAGGGATGTTCTCCATTGCAAATAGCATAATATGAGGAAACATTAGATTATTGTGATCATACAGTACAAATTGCACCAGCACATTTGGAGTGGAACTGTGGCTCATGTAACAAGCAACATTTCTCATTTTCGATACATCCATTGCAAAATCCAATGGTGGGATTGAAGGATAAGATGGACGTACATAATCAGGATATATCTGAGATAAATCTCCCCACTCTGTCCATCTGTCAGAAAACCGATGTGGATAAACCAAGCTATCACCATTCATTGCAAAAATCTGAGCCATTTCTCTAGTGAGAATTACCCCTGTGTACTCACATATAAAGGCACCAGCATGTATCAAGTCCAAGGACCTAACTCCCCAACCTGTTTCCCTTGATCTAAACACTTCCAGTCTATTTCTCAACCCTTTTTGTGTGACACGATTCTGACAGTGGGGGGGGCAACGGCAGAAGGTCCCACATTCAAAAACCACAGGCTTGCCTCTTAATAGAAACCCATTCTGATCATAAGCAAACTCGCCTCCATTTTTCATAGCACAAAAGCAATTACCAGAACAACTGTCAACACAATCGCACCCAGTCCCCTGCCCGGACTGATGAAATACTTGCGTTGGAAACACAGTTGTCACAAGATAATCATAGTACAAGGGATCCTGGTCAGAATCGATGTCATTGAAAAGGAAAACTGGAACATTCTCCTTCTTATTAGAAATATCCAAACTAAGATAACCCGACTGCCTCACAGACAAGGGCCTAGTCCTAAGACTCTCGGCAAACTTAAGGACGGCGCTACCCATCTCCCCTTGCCCTTCCATTCTCAAAATCTTGTACTTATAAACACCAAAGCCAGACTTGCCCACATCAAACCAACAATCAAAAATTCTATACAAGCCATCATAGACATAAAGCTTACTTGAAACACTGCCTTGACATTTGATCCCTCTGATAACTCTCACTTCAATCCCATAATGCATGCTTCTCTCCAATGCCAAATTCCCACCTTCCAGCTTCTGATGAGCACATTGCCTATTAAACTTGTCCTGCCCTCCATGACCAGTGTAGATAATCACATCACCCGCATCCTCATCATCTTCATAGCCACCGGAAACGATAATGCTGGTTGCAATTGGCTCATGGTTCGAGCTCTGGCTCGCCGGAAGATAGTCAATCCCAGCTTGGACTTGGCCATGTAATCCAACCACACACAACTCCATCCGAAAAAAGAAGATATCGCCAACATAGACCCCAGGAATCGAACCAACAATCCTTTTGTCGCGATTGAGCCACAACCCACGATCCCTGAGCACCGAAGCGGCTCGCAAATCGCCTCGGGCTCGTCTCCCGAGCCCCGGGGCCCTCTTCTCCTCTTCCGCCACTGACAGAATGCGAATCGAATCGTATAGCATTCGTGTTTTTCGCACTACGTCTCGGAAGTAGCGCTGGTCCTCAACGTTGAGATCGGTGACCCGGACAAGCTCAGAGGACCGCTGGGGGTATTTTCTTCGCGCAACGACAACCTCTTGGAGCTGTTGTTCTTGAGAAACTGGGACAATTGCTCGCGAATCCGGGTCCAAAACGTCTACGTCACCGAAACGCTGGAGCCCTTTTGCAAAAGCTGTTCGGAAAAGCTCGGAAATCCGATGGAACTCCGAGTACACATTGTCTTGGTCTGAGGGTACGGTGGAGGATTCAGATAGAGGGGTGTGGTTGGGGTCGGAGAAAGGGGTCAATTGGGAATTAGCGAAAGAGTTGGGGGTAGGAGTGGGAACGAAGGGTTCTTGGGGTAGTTGGGGCAGTTGGGTATCGAGTGGCTCGTCGAAAGGTTCGAGCTTGGGTTCGATTTTCGGGACTTTCATGGCGATGGTGGTGGTGTTGGTTGGGGTTGAGCCTGCGGTTGATTCTGGGAGGTTATTGAGGTCTAGAATTGGGATGAGAGAGCCCATTTTTTCAAGAGAAATGAAATGGGTTTGAGTGGGAAGGCAGTGTGGTTGTGGAGGTTGAGCATGGAAGGTTGCGGTTGCGGTTGTGGTTGTGGGTGGGCTTTTGTTAGGGTTCTGCAGAGAAATTTGAAGGAGGTACTTTCATGGCGGATTTTGAAATGTTAAAATGACAAGGGCGTCAATTTTTGGCGTCCAAATTTCCCAGCAAATTAGATTAAAATTGAATGAAACTGACTTTCTTGGACAGAATTGCCCCTCTGTCCCTAAGATAGAGTATAAAATATACGTGAGCATTGGATGCTTAGGACAGCAAATATCAGTTGACGATTGATGTATTACAACACCCATTTGGGTCCCACTTTAATTTTTCATCCAGAACTATCTACACATGTTATGCTTGTGTTGTGAGGGGAGTTATCGCACTCAAAAATTACCATATATGAGTGGTTAGTTTGGGAGTGCTTCTAGAAAAGTTGAAAAAAAATTTTAATAATTAAAAGTATTTTTGGCAGTGTTTGATAGAAAAATTTGAAAGTGCTTATGGATTATATAAGCATTTTTTGGAGAAGCACATGTTATGTGCTTTTCCAAGAAGCAAGCACTCCTTTTCTTACCTTAATTTCAAGGTTTTTATAATAAAAGCTCATTTCCTAAAAGTACTTACGAACATAAGTGCTTTTTAGATAAGCAATCCCAAATTAGCCAGAGTATTGGAATAATGGTGGTTGTAGGAAATAGAAAATTTGTTGCAAAAACTTATTGATAAACAAAAGCGTCTTTATGATAAAAATCTTGAATTTTCATAGAATAAAAAATCCAAATGCTTTATAGAAAATTTGTTGCAAAAATGTATTGATAAACAAAAAGTACTTTTATGATTAAAAAGCTTGAATTTTCATTTTAAAAAAATCCAACTACTATCTGGAAAGCACTTGGGAGTGCTTCCTAAAGAAGCATATAATATCATAAAGCGCTTCTAAACTTTCAATCCAAACACAGTCAGAAAGTGCTTTTAATTCTCTAGAAGCACTCAAAAACAAGCCCTTATTATCATGAACTTTAAATTTTATTACTAAAGGCAGAGACATAGAATGATAAAACATTCAAAATACCACAAAATATCATTAGTTTACGGAATTATTAACAAATAAAATTATTCATTAAATAAGGATAGTATAGTAAATTATCAATATTTCATTTAATGAAATTATTCTTTAAATGAGAATAATATAGTAAATTAACCGTTTTTATATTAAAAGAAATTAATGAGATCTTGGATTCTATTTTCATGCAATACAACTAGACTCATTTTCTTTTCCCTAATGTTAAAATGGAAAAAAAAAAATATCTATATATAAAGTAAAAGGCAGAGAATGGTAAAACATTCAAACATTAAAAATTGAATTAATTAATTAAATGAGGATAATATGATAAATTCACACTTTTTCATATTAAAAAATTAAAATTAAAAGAAAAATCAGATAATGGACGACCCATTATCTTATTTAATTCTAAAATAAATTTAAAATTTTAAAAATAAAAATAAAAAGCCTTTCGCAAGCGCAAAAAAGGCTAGTATATATATAGAAGAAACAACAACAACAAAACTAATGGTAACCAATTATAATGAGGTTTAGCTCAGTGAAAAAGGGCCTTGACTACAGATCAATGGTCTCAAGTTTGAACCCTCATAGTATATTGTCATTGTGTGTGTGTGTGAGAGAAATTCCCCTGCCTTTTACCATTATATGAATGTATCAATTTTTACGAACTCACCTTTTTTCTCCCTCCATTCTATAATAACATGAAGATAAAACATAAGTACCAAATTGTTCAAAAAAAAAATGAAATTTAGATCCATAAATAACTAGAATGATGCACATGTGATGCATGCACGTATCATAAGTTAAAGTGTTAAAAAATAAAAATAAATAAATTTTTTTTTTTTTTTAAAGTGAGATATGTGAAATGAGTGGATTGGTTGAAAAAGTAAAATGAGAGTAAAAATTGGAACCAATAAAGTGAGATTCTACCTCTATCAAACAAAAAAGTGAGATTCTACGCAATTACTATTCTACCCATAATTATTATGCTTCGTTTGGTGGCTCGATTTGGGCTGGATAGTAATTGAATCCAAGCCAGCTCTTATGAATCACACTACTCTAGATGAGATTTCCAAAACACAATATGTGGAGTATTTTCCAGTTTAATAAATTTAATCCTAATATTTATAAATTCATCATACATCAGCCATGACATTAATCTAATTTAATTGACATTAGCCTCTCTGCACGTGCTTCCGCGCTTGCGAGAGGTTTTTAAAAAAAAAATAAGTAAATTTATTTTAGAATTAAAAAAGATAATGGGTAGTTGTGTTCCATAAAAATAGGATCCATTATCTGCTTTTTCTTTTTCTTTTAATTTTTTTAAATATGAAAAAGTGTGAATTTACCATATTATCCTCATTTAATTAATAATTTGAATTCTTAATGTTTGCATTAACCAAGGGCATTTTCTGGTATTTTGAATGTTTTACCATTCTCTGCCTTTTGCTTTATATATATAGATAAAAGAATAAATGGCATATTTGACTCTCTTTTTTTTATACAAGTAATATTAGGGGATGGGGGAATCGAACATAAGAACTCGGATGCATAGGTAAATACTCTTAATCACTTTAGCTACAAGCCCCTTACGCATATGTGAAATTTTTTATCAGGATAGATAAGAGAATTATCTTTAATATAATATAGATTAAAAAATAATGTACCTAATTTGAATTTAGCTTGTATTTTATTTATAAATTAAATTGGATTCACTCTAATTATGTCTATACAATTAAACTTAGCTACACCGAAAAAGAAAATACAATAACTAATTAGCTCTTCGTCTAATTATATGTCGCATTTCAATGTTGGAAAATGTCTCAAGTTTGAATACATCGGTTTTTATGGATCAAACAAATAAAATAAAAAGCATGGCGTCTCTAAGTTTTGCAAAGGAGGCATAGAGAGAAAAGAAAACATATAAAGATTTTTTCTTTTTGTTAATTCTTTAATGAGTAAGAGCATCTACTATAGGCTCCTTAAACCAACTCATCAGACAATTTTTAGGAAGGAATTGAAAATACACAACTGCAATCACGCTCCAATCTACCTCCTAAATAGGGAGACTTCTAGGAGCTCTTAAATCTAAGGAGAGAGAAAGGATTCCTAGTGACTCCTTAAAATTTAATATTGATTATTTTAATACTATGAATATTTTTTGTTATTATATTTTTTTTGTCTACACTCTATTCCAAAAATAAATTAAAAAAGAATTAAAGCATTTATGACTACCTAAACTAAGGGGGGAGGGGGGGGGGGGGGGTGTATTTAATTTAGATTTTAAAAGATTTTAAAGAAGTTTAAAAGTTTAGGTATATTCAATCACGATTTTATAGAAGTCTATTCAATTCTTGGTGTATTCAATTAAGACTTTTTAAACTCCATTCAAATTTGGATGTATTCAATCATAACTTTAAAAAAAACTTCATAAAAATTTGGGTGTATTAAAAAACTTATTGATTTTAAAGGAAATACAAAAGTGGTGGATTTTGTTTGATAATAGACTAATTTTAGGCAATGACAAATCTTTATTTCCTCTAGAGATTTTGATAGATATATTATTTTTATTCTCAAGATATGATTTCACCACTTCTACTACCACCATCTTATCATGACTATCACCACAGCCACCATCGTCGCCGCCACCACTATAGCCATCACCGCCACCCCGAACACCACCACCACTCATCGCGGTCCTCATTACCAGCCCCACCATCACCCCCACCGTGACCACCACTACCACAAGCACCATCATCATCACTGCCGCCACCACCACCCTTACCCCCACCTCTACCACCACTACCACCCTCACTTAGCCCCACCATCAGCACCACCACAACCACTGCCAACATCATTACCATCACTGCCACACCCATCTCCTCCACCACCACTACCTCCCCCACAAACCACCATCGCCACCGCCATTACCATCACCACCACTGCCATCACGATAAACTCCATTAAAATCAATAATAAAATTCTAACAAACTCAATTAAAATCTATACACAAATTTAGTCAAAATCTATGTGGAGTTTGTAGAATTCAATCAAACTCAATTAAACTCCATCAACTTTATAACTCTTTTAAAATCATTTAAAATCTAAATTAAATACACCCTCCTAAGGAGTATTGTTGGAATTGATATTTTATAGAGAACTCATAAAATAGCTTTATAGTGTTTTTAGCTAAATTTCAACTAAAAATAAGAAGCATGATTGTAGATGCTCTAATATCAATTTATAAACTTCATAGAAAAAGTAGACTAACCAAATGTTATCCATGTGAGAATGCTTTACTGCAAAAGAATAGGAAGACAAGGTGGTGAGAGAAATGTGGAGCAAATTTTTTTATAATTATTTAATTGTTATATAACCAAGGGAATTTGTAGAGAGAAATAAGGAATAGAGGAAGACAATATAAATTAGTCCCTAAAAACTTGTCATCTTCTTCTTTGATGATCACCTATTTATAGGTTACAATGATAGGAAGATAACCCACAAATTATGAGTTAAAGGCTACTAATTACATATGTTACAATATATCAAAAGGTCATCCACATCCTACGTATTTATAACATTAAATTATTTGTATACCCTTATTATATTAGTCTTAAATTATAAGAGGACTAGGAGTTCTCACACATACACACACTAACAAGATGTCGTGAAAATTCATGCCATTTTCTATTGGGTTAGACCACTATTACTTTTTCTTTTCTCTATTGAATTTAACATAAAAAAAAAGGGCGTAAGTGGAAGTTTATGAAAGTGATTCATAATGGTAAGTTCTCTTAAGTAATAATATAGATATTGAGTGGACAAAGAGGTATTAAAAATGGTCTCACCCTTTTCTTCTTCCTTTTTAAAAAATTTTTTATAACATAATCGATTTTTGTGATACCTTGAGTTTTTTAAAATATCATTTCCTGTTAATGGGGTATAGCTCAGTAGAAAACGACCTTAACTTGTAGACAAGATGTCTCATGTTCGAACCTTCATGACATCTTAGTTGTCTTTGTGTGAAAAAAAAAACTCCATCATTTGTAGTTTAGACTATTACTTATACTCAACAACAACAAAAAATATCACTTCCTAAGTCATCTTAAAAAAAAATTAATTTTTCTAATCTATCACATTAATAATGATAAGATTTTATATTTATGTCGTCCATATATGGAGTAATATTCTCTTATCATATATTTGGCATGTTATGATAAATACAAGGACAACATAATTAAAAATTACTTAACCTAATCAATGAATTTTATTAATAGTAAGCATCATAAAATTGCCAAACTATAGACAACAGTAGCATATTTAAACATTACGTAACCTGCTCATCAGATTAGATTAATATGTTGGCCACATATGATATTAGATTAACAGTCTGACAATATAATATGACCTGTTGTAGGTAAGCACAAGGCACTACACCCTAATTAATATATCGAAACAACAGGATGACAACATAACATGCTAAGTTGCTAAGGATAAAATATTCCAAGCATACTATATTATTCTTTCGCCATATATATGGTCTGTTGTCATGGTTAGTATTGAGATTTTGAGGGTCTTGTGTGAAAATTAAATTCGAACCCTCATATGACATGAAAATAATAAATAATAAATTACCATGAATTGATGCCATAAAATAATTTTTTTTAAAACTAAACTTCATTGTCAATTGCAATCACAAATCAAATCCATACCCGTTTAGTTCATGGGAAAGAATGCTTGGGGATGAGAAATCAATTGCTTTCTCATGTGTGGTAAGTCCAAACATGGGAAATCGTTGTCTAACACATGGAAAAGTAGGGGGAAAGTAAAGCCCTCCTCCCCTTTTGGGTTTTGTTTTCCCATATCATAGGAAAGTTTGGGAAAATGAGCCAATATTAAATGCACATTTTTCATGACTATTTTGTCGTTATTTAACAATTTAGATCTGTAATATCTATCATTCAATGCATTCTTTTTTTATTTGATTTAATATCGGTATAATTGGAAATTATACAAACTTTGTTTTCCATTTCTACTCAAAATAAACATGGGAAATGAATCTTCATTTCCCATTCATTGAGAAATGACTCTTCATTTCCCATTCATTGAGAAATGACTCTTCATTTCCCATTCATTGAGAAATGACATGGAAAGTGATTTCTCCTTAAATACGTTCTATGAACCATGCGGGGCCTAAAAGTTTTAATGCTACAAATTGACTAAGTTAAATGGGTGCATTTTTGCTCACCATCTTAACCCTAGGTGTATCCTCACCACCCCTCCTAAAAGTTGACACATGTCCATGAGTTTAACTATAGCTAATTCTTTATTTTTTATTTATTTGATAACATTATTATGAGAGAGAAACAATACTTCAATAAGATTTTTCCTGATTTACCCTTATTAACCTCGCAAACTTTCCACTTTTCTAAATTAATTAACAACTACACAAATAAATAATTGGCAATTGGCTTATGTCCTGTGCTTTAATATGAATATCAATGAAGAACACACCCAGATACTTTGAATCTCAATTGGCTTTAGTTAACTCCTTTTATACATGCCCAAAAGTTACACTGCCCTTCAATATATTATTACGTTGCAATTTCTCAATATTCTTGAACCTGTTTTCTTTCTTTAACCGATGAGTTAATTATGATGTTGCAAGTTTCCAACCAATTAATTTTAACGCTGCAAGTTCTGGACTAATTAATTCTGGTTTTATTATTCTGAATAAAGCTTACTACATAGGAGCAAAATATATTGGAGTTGCAGAAATTCCAAAAAACATGAAGGAACCAGCTCTGCAATAATACCCTTGAGTGTCTCAGTTCTCTTGC